>NC_090021.1:151156369-151346369 GCF_037176765.1 Anolis sagrei
GAAGATATAGATATATGATATAGATACATAGATAGATATTGTATGTATATGTTATCTCTCTCTCTCTCTATCTATCTATCTATCTATATTGCAGGTATTTTCCCAGTTTTCTATCCTAACACACACACACACACACACACACACACACACACAGAGGCACTGCTAGAAAGAAACTAGAGTATATATTTATACCTATATATATATAGTCTGTATATATGTGTGTGTGTGTGTGTGTGTGTGTGCATATATATAATATAATTCTCTTTCCCTCTCATTATATATATATACACACACACACACACACACACATATCGTCTGTGTGTATATATATATATATATATATATATGTATATGTATATGTATGTCTATATATAGTGAGAGGGAGAGAGAGCATATATACACACACACACATACATACATATATACATACACACATACACGTTGTCTGTCTGTATATGTGTGTGTGTATAATACACACACATTCTCTCTCTCTCTCATTATATATATATATATATATACACACACATATATATAATAGATAGATAGATAGATAGATAGATAGATAGATAGATATAGATACAGATATAGCTATAGATATAGATATAGAACTATCTATCTCACAGGTATTTCTCCAGGTGTGTCTTCCAGGACACAGAGAGAGCGAGAGAGAGAGAAACAGGGTCGCCGCTCTCGCAACATGAGCGTGTGTATCTACCTGCACGCTCATACCCAGCTATTCTGGTTGTGTTTCTCTTGTGTGCGTGCTGGGAGAGCAGAACCGGGTCAGTCCCTGCAAAGGTATCTCCTTCCCAGTCCCGAGAGGCCGACGTACCCAGGGTTTCAGGCGGAGGAGACCCTGGGGCCATGGGTGATCCTTTGAAGCAGTCCAGGCTCTTCCCCCCAAAACCACCTCTCCTCGCCCCACTCTGCCCCGCCCTCCTTTCCCGGGCAACGTGGCGGAGCTGTGGTAGTTAATGAGAAGCGTCTTGTCTGATTTTCGATCTAATTACGGCCGCCTGCTGGGTTTTTGTACAGGATCTTCGCGCAGCATGCTGGCAGTTAATAGTCACAGAGAGGATCGTAAAGATTTAATTAGGAGCGCGGGCGGAAACGGAGGAGAGAGAGAGAGAGAGAAAAGGAGGCGCGCGGGGGCGCGCGGGGCCCCTGCGCGCGCACACAGGCAGATCCCCTTCTACCCCTCCCTCCCTCTCCCCTCCCTCCTCGACTTTTAATTACTGGGCTGCTTTAGTTAAAAGTGAGAGTAGGGCTGCCTTGGGACCCAGGCTCGGGAGTGCTTTGGAGACGCGGGAGAGGGCATCCGGGCCTCTTGTCCGAGAAAGCAAAAGCACCCTCCGCACCGGAAGTGCCTATCATTGACATCCTAACACTTGCTCTCTCACCACAGTGGTCACAATAGTCAGTGTAGATGAGGCCTGTGAAACTACCACTGGAACTATACTGCCAAATGATACGGTTTGAACTGCACTATATGGTCAGTGTTGAAGTTTGATCTGCATTATATGGTTGTCTAGATCCAGCCTATAAATGCCAAGGGAAGGTTCCCAATTGCAACCACATTACTTTGGACTAAGCCATGTATTTTTCTGGCTAGATCTACACGAGCAACGAATGCCACTTGAACTGCATGAGATGGTCATTGGAGACTCACATAATGCACTTCAAACGGCATTACACGAGTTGTGTGTTTTCCGGGCTGTACGGTCATGTTCCAGAAGCATTCTCTCCTGACGTTTCGCCTGCATCGATGGCAGCCATTCTCAGAAGTTGTGAGGTCTGTTGGAAACTAGGAAAATGAGGTTTATATATCTGTGGAATAATGTCCAGGGTGGGAGAAAGATAGGTGAGTTTTCCGGGCTGCATAACCATATTCCACAAGCATTCTCTCCTGACGTTTTGCCCACATCTATGGTAGACATCCTCAGAGGTTGTGAGGTCTGTTGGAAACTAGGAAAATGAGGTTTATATATCTGTGGAATAATGTCCAGGGTGGGAGAAAGATAGGTGAGTTTTCCGGGCTGCATGACCATATTCTAGAAGCATTCTCTCCTGACGTTTCGCCTGCATCTATGGCAGCCATCCTCAGAGATTGTGAGATCTGTTGGAAACTAGGAAAATGTGGTTTATATATCTGTGGAATAATGTCCAAGGTGGGAGAAAGATAGGTGAGTTTTCCGGGCTGCATGACCATGTTCCAGTAGCACTCTCTCCTGACGTTTCGCTTCTGGAACATAGCCAGACAGCCCGGAAAACTCACAGCCACCCAGACAAGAGTTCTTTCTCCCACCTTGGACGTTCCACAGATATATAAACCCCACTTGCCTAGTTTCCAACCGACTTCTCAACCTCTGAGGATGCATGCCATAGATGCAAGGGAAATGTCAGGAGATAATGCTTCTGGAACATGGCCAGACAGCCCGGAAAACTCACAGCAACCTAGACAAGAGTTCTTTCTCCCACCCTGGACGGAACTCAGATATATAAACCCCATTTTCCTAGTTTCCAACCGACCACTCAACCTCTGAGGATCCTGCCATAGATACAGGAGAAACGTCAGGAGAGAATGCTTCTGGAACATGGCCATACACAGGCATCCTCAGAGGTTGTGAGACCTCACAACCTCTGAGGATGCCTGCCATAGATGCAGGCGAAACGTCAGGAGAGAATGCTTCTGAAATATGGCCATACTGCCCGGAAACACAACAACCCAGTGATTCCGGCCATGAAAGCCTTCGACAATATATTCCATTAAATGAGTCTAAAGTCTGACCTTAGTTTTAGTTTAGGCTAGATCTACACTTTCTAAGGGCCCTTCCACACAGCCATATAACCCAGAATATCAAGACAGATAATCCACAATATCTGCTTTGAACTGGAGTCCACACTGACATATAACCCTGTTCAGTGTGGATTTTATACAGCTGTGTGGAAGGGCCCTTATATCCCAGGATCTGATTCTAGGATATAAGGGCCCTTCCACAGGATATCCCAGGATCTGAACTGCTTTGAACTGGATTATATAAATATAATCTGGGATGCAGATCCTGGAATATAAGGCAATAAGGCAATATAGAAAAGGGTTTGAGTTTCCTATAATGGAAAGACAACGAAATTTGTCATGAAAATCTCACTCCGACATAGCATGTTGGCTTATCAAGAAGTATGATACAAATAGGGCAACCCTTCAGACACACGCATAGATCATAATTATTGAGTTGTTGGTTTTTTCGGGCCGTATTCTAGTAGCATTATCTCCTGACGTTTCGCCTGCATCTATGGCAAGCATCCTCAGAGGTAGTGAGGTTGTGAGGATGCTTGCCACACTACCTCACAACCTCTGAGGATGCTTGCCACAGATGCAGGCGAAACGTCAGGAGAGAATGCTACAATATGGCCATACAGCCCGAAAAATCTACAACAACCCAGTGATTCCGGCCATGAAAGCCTTCGACAGTATCATTATTATTATTATTTATACTGCACGACATACCCTACAAACACGATAGCCTTCCTTATAGGAGGAAGCGGGCTCGTTGTTGAGTCCTCCTCTGCTTCGGGACAAGGTTTAATCACATCGAAACTCCCCTTTCCCTGGTTCTTCCTCTTCCCCATTCATGATCCCTTTCATTCATTTTGGATATGATCCAAGGTATAGGTATATAGATTAAGAATATAGCTATATAGGTAGGTATATAGAATAAGAATAAAAATGAACATCCTATGGGGAGAAAATCAGTGTACAAATACTATTATTATTATTATTATTATTATTGATATTACTATTAATATTTTTTTTGTGTCAGGAGCAACTTGAGAAACTGCAAGTCACTTCTGGTGTGAGAGAATTGGCCGTCTGCAAGGACAATACCCAGGGGACACACGGAAGTTTTGATATTTTTTTTATCCTTGTCTAAAAATTAGTGTTATTAATTGTATTTATGCCCTGCTTTTCTCATGGGCTTCTCTCATGCCCCCACATGGGGAGCTGGAGCTGACAGAGGGAGCTCATCCGCGCTCTCCCCGGATTCGAACCTGAGACCTGTCGGTCTTCAGTCCTGCCGGCACAAGGGTTTAACCCACTAAGGCACCGGGGGCTCACTAATAATAATAATAATAATAATAATAATAATAATAATAATAGTGTTATTATTATTAATTGTATTTATACCCTGCTTTTCTCTCCATTGGATGTTTGATTTTTATTCTTTATACTGATATACCATGGGGTCACAGAAAGCCCCGAAACCACAGTACCCCAATAATAAGAAGGAGGTGGAGGTGGAGGTGGTGGTGTAGTTTCGGGGCTTTATGTGACCCCAAGGTATATCGGTATATCGAATAAGAATAAAAATCAAACATCTTTTGGGTGGAAAGCAGGTATAAATACAATCATCATCATCATCATCAATAGGATGGTGTGATTTCAGGACTTTATGTGACTCCAAGATATATAGAGATATATATATAATAAGAATAAAAATCAAACATCTTATGAGGGAAAGCAGGTATAAATACAATTCTTATTATTAACCATTATTATTATTATTATTATTATTGATAGGGTGGTGTGGTTTCAGGGCGTTATGTGACCCCAAGGTATATAGATATATGGAATAAGAATAAAAACCAAACATCTTATGGGGGGAAGCAGGTATAAATACAATTATTATTATTATTAACCATTATTATTATTGATAGGATGATGTGGTTTCAGGGCTTTATGTGACTCCAAGGTATATAGATATATAGAGATAAGAATAAAATCAAACATCTTATGGAGGGAAAGCAGGTATAAATACAATTATTATTATTATTATTATTATTATTAACCATTATTATTGTTATAGTTGTTATTATTATTATTATTATTGATAGGATGGTGTGGTTTCAGGGCGTTATGTGACCCCAAGGTATATAGATATACGGAATAAGAATTAAAAAAAATATTTTGGGTGGAAAGGTATAAATACAATTATTATGATTAACCATAATTATTATTATTAGTAATAGGATGATGTGGTTTCAGGGCGTTATGTGACCCCAAGGTATATAAATATATAGAATAAGAATAAAAATCCAACATCTTATGCGGAGAAAATCAGGGTATAAAAACAACAACAACAACAACAACAACAACAACAACAAATAATAATAATAATAATAATAATAATAATAATAATAATAATATAGCATAATAATAATATAGACGCTTGGGAAGTGTTCGACTTGTGATTTTGTGATACGAAATCCAGCATATAGATTACTGTGACATACTATGTTTTTGTGTCAGTAAAATAATAATAGGGCGGTGTGGTTTCCGGGCTGTATGGCCATATTTTAGTAGCATTTTCTCCTGACCTTTCGCCTGCATCTGTGCCTGGCATCTTCAGAGGATCTATACTCAAACATTGACTCATAACAAACCAGGATTTGCTAAAACAGGTTGCTTTTCCTTTGGATGAAGTGTAAACACTGCACAGCAGATTGGTGTCAATGTCTGAAACAGTCCCTGTATTTAGCTCTAAGGGGATCCCATTTGGGGTCAGGAGGACCCACGGTTTAAGAAGCAGTGCCTTAGAATAGACCTGTCTCCCGCCCTCCTTGAAAGCCACGATAGAAATTGACATATACTTAGAATCTATTCTGATCCTAATCGAATGACATTCCAGTTGGACGGGAGTTGAGACTGTTTGGTGTTGAAGAGATTGTGGAAACAACTCATAAAAGACTTCAAGCGTATTGGGGCGCGGATCTTTTGGGGCAAGTGAAGGGGAGAAGCATAAGGGTGCCTCCTTCCGAATAACAGAAACCCGCGGCAAGGGAATCCCACATGGTTTCCATTTGTCTTTCCTTAATCGCATATTTCTCCTTAATTGCTTTCCGTCTCTCTTGGCCCTGCCGCCCTTAAACGCTTTTCCTTTCCAGTCAACTGATGATGAACCCGAAGGAGGCGAGGGAACGCTTTCTCTTTCGGAAAAAGCTCAATATGACGAAAATCCCGCTTTTTGGAATACTAATCTTTTCAATACTCTCGAAAGACAACAAACACAAAGCTGCTAAACCCAGAGAGAGCGCCTTAGGAGCAAGCGGACTCTGGCCCTTTCTACATTGCCCTATTTCCCAGGATCTGATCCCAAATTATCTGCTTTGAACTAGATTATATGCATCTACACTTCCGGATAATCTGGGGTTACATCCTGGGATGTAGGGCTCTCTTTTCGGATGTCAGAGCTGATCCTCCTTTGGGTTGCTGTGAGTTTTCCGGGCTGTATGGCCATGTTCCAGAAGCATTCTCTCCTGACGTTTCGCCCACATCTATGGCAGGTAAAACGGGTAGGAGAGAATGCTTCTGGAACATGGCCATACAGCCTGGAAAACTCATAGCAACCCACTGATTCCGGGCATGAAACTTGTCGACAACACATATAAATGTTAGGGTTCCATAGATATATAAACCCCACTTGCCTAGTTTCCAACCGACCCCCCAACCTCTGAGGATGTCTGTCATAGATGTGGTTGAAACGTCAGGAGATAATGCTTCTGGAACGTAGCCATACAGCCCGGAAAACTCACAGCAACCTAATGACAACTCCAACCTACCCCTCAACCTCTGAGGATGCCTGCCATAGATGTGGTTGAAACGTCAGGAGAAAATGCTTCTGGAACGTGGCCATACAGCCCGGAAAACTCACAGCAACCCAGTGATTCCGGGCATTAAACCCTTCAACAACACATATAAATCTTAGGATTTCATAGATATATAAACCCCACTTGCCTAGTTTCCAGCCGACCCACTCAACCTCTGAGGATGTCTACCATAGATGTGGTTGAAACGTCAGGAGATAATGCTTCTGGAACATGGCCATACAGCCCGGAAAACTTACAGCAACCTCTCTTCGACAACACATATCAATCTTAGGATGCCATAGATATATAAACCCCACTTAGTTTCCAACCAAGCCACTCAACCTCTGAGGATGTCTGCCATAGATGTGGTTGAAACGTCAGGAGAGAATGCTTCCTGGAATGTCGCTATACAGCCCGGAAAACTCACAGCAACCCAGTGATTCCCGTCATGAAACCCTTCGACAACATATATCAATCTTAGGATTTCATAGATACACAAACCCCACTTGCCAAGTTTCCAACCGACCCACTCAACCTCTGAGGATGTCTGCCATAGATGTGGGCGAAACGTCAGGATAGGATGATTCTGGAACATGGTCATACAGCCCGGAAAACTCACAGCAACCCAGTGATTCCGGGCAGGAAGCCCTTCGACAGCACATATAAATCTTAGGGTTCCATAGATATATAAACCCTACTTGCCTAGTTTCCAACCGACCCCTCAACCTCTGAGAATGCCTGCCATAGATGTGATTGAAACGTCAGGAGAGAGTTCTGAAATTTTCACCACCAGAACTTTACTTTTTTAAGTACTTTAGAACCATTTAGAACCATGAATTGCCCAGGCCTAATGTCTATAAGTCCTAGACGTAACTGAGGCTTTTCGAAATATATATCCCCCTTTTTTTGGGATGAACCAATGCAGCACATCGTTGGCTATCTTGATAACTGATGCACAGAATGAACTAGTAAATGATAATAATGCAAACTTATTTAATCTAGGGCCACATCAGCCTTATGGTTGCCTTCAAAGGGCCAATCCATGTATACAGAATTGGTGGATATACATAGGCAAAGGAGAAGTCTTTTAAATACTCTGAAGGTGCAGGCGAAAATGTTGCTAGAACAAGGCCATGCAGCCAGGAAACCAGACATCTTGTTTACACCCTACATCACTGGAGAAATTATACTGTTTAGTTGATATTGCACCACCTGACATCCGCCAGGAAGTAGCAGTTTGTAATGAAAGGAGCAAAGCATTGACATCTCCAACCCATCCTCTGTTAGGATATCAGTACGCCAACACCTTTAATTAAGAAACAGCTTCCTAAGATCTACAGAGACATTTATAGGAACACATCAGCAAGCAAGAGTCCAAAAGTGGCAGATTAAAACCCGGAACCTCAATTAGCGGCTAATACCAGATGGGAGATTCCCTCCTGGTCACACAGAAGACTGGGTGACTTGGAAGGCACCACGATAAGCAAAGCCAACCTTAAGAAATGGGCAAAGTGGAGTCGGAGAGTGTGGAGAAGAGCAAACCACAGATTACTTATTACAATGCAACCTGAGCCCTGCCACAGGCACAATGGAAGACCTTCTTACAGCAACACCAGAGGCCCTCCAAGAGGTCAAAGGAAATTTAGTATTTTCTATACTTTATAATTGTAGTCTCAATTTATTTCTGACACGATAAATAAATAACGCAGTGTGGCTCCCCAGATGTTATTCAAGGCCAACTCCCACCACTTTGACTTATCATCTATATCTATATCTATATCCATATCTATATCTATATCCATATCTATATCTATATCTATCTATATAGAGAGGGGGGGGGAGGGAGAGAGAGAGAGAGATGGCGACTATATATATATATATATGGCGACTAAAATGATCAAGCCCTATGAGGAGCGGCTTAAAGAGCTGGGCATGTTTAGCTTGAAGAATAGAAGGCTGAGACAAGACATGATAGCCATGTATAAATATGTGAGAGGAAGTCATAGGGAGGAGGAAGCAAATTTGCTTCTGCCCTGGAGACTAGTTTGTGGAACAATGGCTTCAAACTACAAAAAAGGAAATTCCATCTGAACATGAGGAAGAACTTCCTGACTGTGAGAGCTGTTCAGCAGTGGAACTCTCTGCCTCAGAATGTGATGGAGGCTCCTTCTTTGGAAGCTTTTAAACAGAGGCTGGATGGTCATCTGTCGGGGTACTTTGAATGCGATTTTCCAGCTTCTTGGCAGGGGACTGGATGGCCCATGAGGTTTCTTCCAACTCTGTGATTCTATTCATCTAGTGTGGGGATAACTGGAACCCTAACTCAACAAGCCTTGTGGCTCTGATGTTGGGGAAAGGCAAAAGGAGACCTACCTCTGATGATGCCTGCCATAGATGCAGGCGAAACGTCAGGAGAGAATGCCTCTAGAACATGGCCATATAGCCCGAAAAAACCTACACCAACACAGTGATTCCGGCCATGAAAGCCTTCGACAATACAAAAGGAGATTATCTGAATAGAAACCTCAAAGTGCAGCCTTCCAGAGGTTCGTGTATTCCAACTCCCATCCTGATGCCTAATGATGAGGAAGGCAGGAGTTGTAGTCCAGCTTCTGGAGGGTCACATAAAAAAGTTTGACACCTAGCATCCTATCCTTCTCGGGATTATGTTTGGAAAGAAGGTGCGGGGGAGTTATTTATTATTGCATAAATTAGTATAAAACCGATTGTCTGTAGCCTCCAACAATTCTTCCTCTGTACATGAGGCAGGGCATAGTGGACAAGCTTACAGGTGGCTAACTATCTTTTGACCAAAAAGCGGGCAACAGCAAAGGCATTATCTGTAGCCTCCAATAATTCTTCGTCTGTATATGAGTCAGGGCATAGGGGACAAGCATGCAGGTAGCTAAATATCTTTTGGGCAAAAAACGGACAACAGCAACGACATTGTCTGCAGCCTCCAATAATTCTTCCTCTATACATGAGGCAGGGCATACAGGTGGCTAAATATCTTTTGACCAAAAAACGGTGTATCCTCCAATAATTCTTCCTCTGTACATGAGGCAGGGCATAGTGGACAAGCATACAGGTGGCTAAATATCTTTTGACCAAAAAACAGGCAACAGCATTGCCATTGTCTGTAGCCTCCAACAATTCTTCTTCTGTATATGAGGCAGGGCATAGTGGACAAGCATACAGGTGGCTGAATATCTTTTGACCAAAAAACGGTGTATCCTCCAATAATTCTTCCTCTGTACATGAGGTAGGGCATAGCTTATACAGGTGGCTAACTATCTTTTGACCAAAAAACGGGCATTGTCTGTAGCTTCCAACGATTCTTCCTCTGTACATGAGGCAGGGCATATGGACAAGCATACAGATGGCTAAATATCTTTTGACCAAAAAACGGGCATTGTCTGAGGCCTCCAACAATTCTTCCTTTGTACATGAGGCAGGGCATAGTGAACAAGCATACAGGTGGCTAAATATCTTTTGACCAAAAACCGGGCAACAGCAATGGCAATGTCTGTAGCCTCCAATAGCTCTTCCTCTGTGCATGAGGCAGGGCATAGTGGACAAGCATACAGATGCGGAGTTGTTCTGCTCCACAGTCACATAAGGTGGGAATCTTTTAGGAGTATCATAGGAGTGTTTAGCTCTGCTCCAGCCCCAAGGCGGGGGCAAAGGGTGTCTGGGTGAAATACCCCGCTCCCTCCCTCCCACTCGCGGCGTGTCTCACCTGCACGTCCTCCATGCCCGGGTGGCCGATGCCGTGGAGGGAGAGCGCGTCGCCCATGCCGTCCAGGCCGTGGTGGGCGGAGTGGAGGAGCACGTCGGGGCGTCGGACGGCGGCGTGGTAGTCCCGCCGGGGGTCGAGTCCGGAGAGCTGGGGCAGCGAGGCGCGGGGCTGGGGCAGGAGCGAGCCGGCCTCGGCGCCCACCTCCTGCCGCTGCCGCTGTCCCCAGGGGTGCTGCTGGGGCTGGTGGAGCGGGTTCAGGGCGTAGGGGTCGTTGACGTGGGCGTAGGGGTCCTGGCTCTGGTGGTAGGGCAGCGGCTGGTAGGGCGGCGGGAAGTAGGGCGGCTGGAAGTCCGAGGAGGGCGTGTGCGAGAGCGGCGGCGCGCTGGAGTACGGCCCCTGCGAGACCGAGCCCAGCTGCGAGAGGCGCGAGCTGTGCCCCGGGACGCCATCGTGACGGTCCTGCAGCCCACACGGACAGACACACACACGCGGGGAGAGAGAAGAAAAGAGAGCAAGAGAGGTGAAAAACCCGGCCGAGATGGATGGTCGAAGGAAAGAAGCGCCGCATACATTCCTAGCACGGCCACAGCCAATTATTAGCACACTATTGTCCCTGGTGCTCCATTGGAACGGCGCTCCATGCAGCCATGCTGCCCACATAACCTTGGAGGTGTCTACGGACAACGCCGGCTCTTCGGCGTAGAAATGGAGATGAGCACCAACCCCCAGAGTCCGACACGACTGGACTTAATATATTTGTCTATATAAATAAAAATCTAATGTTCGTTTGTGGGATTAACAGAACTCAAAAACAACTGGGCGAATTGACACCAAATTTGGACACAAGACACCTAACAACCCAATGTATGTCCTTCACTCAAAAAAATTGATTTTGTCATTTGGGAGTTGTAGCTGCTGGGATTTATAGTTCACCTACAACCAAAGAGCATTCTGAACCCCACCAATGATGGAATTGAACCAAACTTGGCACACAGTTCTCCCATGACCAACAGAAAATACTGAAAGGATTTGGTGGGCAGTGTCCTTTGGTTTTGGAGTTGTAGTTCACCTACATCCAGAGATCACTGTGGACTCAAACAATGATGGATCTGGACCAAACTCTACACGAATACTCAATATGCCCAAATGTGAACACTGGTGGAGTTTGGGGGAAATAGAATCTTGACATTTGGGAGTTGTAGTTGCTGGGATGTATAGTTCACCTACAATCACAGAGCATTCTGAACCCCACCAACGATAGAATTGCGCCAAACCTCCCACACAGAACTCCCATGTGGGCCACAGCAACGCCTGGCAGGGGACGGCTAATATTTAATATAATATATAATGTACTGTCGACATTCACACCTAGCTTCAGCTCTTTGCCCCACCCCAGCCATTCCACAGATATATAAACCCATTGTCCTAATTCCAACAGACCTCACTACCTCTGAGGATGCTTGCCATAGATGCAGGCGAAACGTCAGGAGAAATGCCTCTAGAACATGGCCCTATAGCCCGACAAAACCTACAAGAACTTGAGTCCCCTTCGGGGTGAGAAGGGCGGCATATAAATGTCATAAATGTCATAAATAAATAAATAATGTCAGGGGACAACCTTTACCTTTTATTGTCCCCTGGGTTATATAAATGTCTTTTTCCTAATTGACTCTACCATTTAAAAACATAGGGAAACTTCTATCAGCAAAATACGGCACATTTCGCTCTCGTTTCTCTTTGAATATCTCTTCCAATCTCAACCAATTCAGCATAGTTTGTGGCAGTCACAAAAACTGTCGAAGGCTTTCATGGCCGGGATCACTGGGATGTTGTAGGTTTTTTCGGGCTATATGGCGATGTTCTAGAGGCATTCTCTCCTGACGTTTCGCCTCCATCTATGGCAAGCATCCTCAGAGGTAGTGAGGTGCCTTGCCATAGATGCAGGCGAAACGTCAGGAGAGAATGCTTCTAGAAAATGGCCATAGAGCCCGAAAAACCTACAACAACCCAGTCACAAAAACTGTTCGGGGAATCAGAGATCCACCAACAAAAACGAATTTTTCTGGAGTAGGGCAACTACTTTCAAAGTAACCATTGCACAGGAAATAACACTTTCAAAGCAAGGACAGAACTTTTCCCACATTGCGTTATACAATAATAACAACAACAGCAGCAGCAACAACAACATTATTCACAGATACATCACACAGTCCTAGACACTTTGGAAATGTCCGACGTATGATCCAATACAACAGTCAGCAGAGTGATCTTGTCTGCTGTGAACTCATCTTGTTGTGTTTCTAATAATAATAATAATAATAATAATAATAATAATAATAATAATAATAAAAAATCACACAGTCCTAGACACTTGGGAAGTGTTCGACGTGTGATCCAATACAACACCCAGCTGAGTGATCTTGTCTGCTGTGGACTCATCTTGTTGTGTTTCTAATAATAATAATAATAATAATAATAATAATAATAATAATAATAATAATATCACACAGTCCTAGACACTTGGGAAATGTCCGACGTGTGATCCAATACAACACCCAGGAGAGTGATCTTGTCTGCTGTGGACTCATCTTGTTGTGTTTCCAATAATAATAATAATAATAATAATAATAATAATCTTTATTTATATCCTGCTTATCGCCTTAGAGGCTCACAATAGACTACAATACAAATCCAAGCACATTTAACATAAAAGACAAGACAAAAATAATCACCCAAAGCATCGTAACTTCCAGAAATAAGATACAAATAAATATTAAGCTTTCAAAACATTTAAAACCGCTCTGAGTCGCCTGTGGGCTGAGAGGGGCGGTATATAAAGGTAGTAAATAAATAAATAAATAAATAAATAAATTACAATGACTGTGGAGACTCATACATAGTGTTTTTTTTGCTGCTATTATTATTATTGTTGTTGTTGTTATTTGAAACCCAACAAGATGAGTCCACAGCAGACAAGATCACTCTGCTAGCTGTTGTATTGGATCATACCTCGGACATTTCCCAAGTGTCTAGGACTGTGTGATGATGATGATGCTTATTATTATTATTATTATTATTATTACTATTATTATTAGAAACACAACAAGATGAGTCCACAGCAGACAAGATCACTCTGCTGGCTGTTGTATTGGATCATATGTCGGACATTTCCCAAGTGTCTAGGACTGTGTGATTATTATTATTATTATTATTTGAAACACAACAAGATGAGTCCACAGCAGACAAGATCACTCAGCTGGCTGACATTTCCCAAGTGTCTAGGACTGTGTGATTATTATTATTATTATTATTATTATTATTATTATTATTTGAAACACAACAAGATGAGTCCACAGCTGGCTAGATCACTCTGCTCGCTGTTGAATTATTATTATTATTATTATTATTATTATTATTATTATTATTATTATTATTCTCTTATTATTATCGTTATTAATATTTCTATATTCCTTACCTGCCTCTCCCCCGCTTTAGCACACCACTTTCCCCACCCGGCTTTTTAGTTTCCATCTTCATAGGAATCTACATTCAAACTGCATTATATGGGGTTTGCTCTCTTTGAACTGCAGGATGTGGCTGTCTAGATTCATCCCGTGGTCTCCCTTACCCTAGGATTCATTGGAAAGACTGAGGCTGGGTCTACACTGCCAAACAATGCAGGGTTAGAGACCCATTCAATGCAGTTCGAACTACATTACACGGCAGTGTAGAGAGATCCAGCCTGGGAAACGGAAGAGAAATGCCTCTTTGCTTCCTGAGCATCAGCACCAAGTTGAGCTTTCTAACCACTTTCGGTTCCAAGTTCCGATTTCAAAAGAGGCAAACGAGATTTCGGCCCCACTTTCTCCACGAGTTGCGGGGTCCCCCCCCCCGAAATGTTTCAACGCCAGGAACGAGAGATCGGATAGCAACATGATTCATTACTCTCCTTCCAGAGTAAATGAAGGCATAGATGCGGAAAAACAAACAAATATCACCTCTCAAACCCCACCTCTGCTTTTTTCCCCTTCAGAACGAGGAAGTTGCAATTCTTAAAAAGCCATTAGGAAAAGTTGTAACGGAGAAAAGGTCACACTGGAGCTCATTTAATGAAACGAAATCCGATCCAGATTTAGATTCCTCCCCAGCATTGTATTGGTTTCCTTTAGATAGCAGGACTCTTATTATTATTATTATTATTATTATTATTTTAATGACACAAAACACAGTATGTCACAGTATTATTATTATAAGAAGAGTAGGAAACTATGTCAACTGTTTGCCATCTTTTGTTGGAATCTGTCCAACATATTATTATATTATCATTATATTATATTATATATTATTATTATTAAATTATATTATTATTATTATTATTATTATTATTATAAAAGGGAGAGAGGGCGGAATATAAAAAAGTTTGTATTATTATCTATGTATTATTATTTGATACATAACAAGATGAATACACAGCAAACAAGATCACTATGCTGGCTTTTATATCTGATTACACATTTTGTATTTTGTATGTATGTATTATTAATGATTAATTGTATGTCTTATTATTAATGATTATGATTAATTATTATTAATAACTGGAGCTGATTCTACCCTGCCACATATTATAGTTCCAGAGCTATATTGAACGGCATTAGATGAGTCTACACTGTCATATAATCCAGTTCATCCGGTTTGCATGACATGTAGATCCAGCATGGGACAAGATGAGCAAATAAGATCACTAAGCTGGCTTTTATATTTGATTACATATTTTGTATTTATTATTATTGATAAAAATAATAATTATTAATTATGATTAATTATTATTAAGAACTGGAGCTGATTCTACACTGACACATATTGTAGTTCCAGAGCTGTATTGAACGGCATTAGATGAGTCTACACCGCCATATAATCCTGTTCATCCGGTTTGCATGACATGTAGATCCAGCATGGGACAAGATGAGCAAACAAGATCACTAAGATGGCTTTTGTATTTGATTAAACATTTTGTATTTAATAATAATAATAATAATAATAATAAATCATTATTATTAATTGTTAATTATTATTAATAACTGGAGCTGATTCTACACTGACACATATTGTAGTTCAGGAGCTGTACTGAACGGTATTAGATGAGTCTACACTGCCATATAATCCAGTTCATCCAGTTTGCATGACATGCAGATCCAGCGTGGGAAGGAAACCGAAAACATGCTGAACTTTGGCAAAAGAAATAGCACGAAAACCGAATCAAGGATGTCACGGCCAGACCATTCGGTTCAACTCTCGAAACTGCATTATATCCAATACGGGACGTTTGCTTTAATCTGAAAACATATCTAACTCTGGGGGGGGGGGGGGGGGGGGGAAAGAATGAATATTTCTGCTAATGCCCTTGTTTGGATACATAGGCAAATATTCCAATCCAGTGCAGTCGATTTGCATTATATGGCAGGGCAGATCCAGCATGGGACGTTTGTATTAATCTGAAAGCATAGCTAAATCTGGAGGAAAAAGAGTCAACATTTCTGTTGACTAAAGGTATATATTCCAGTCTAATGCAGTCGATTTGCATTATATGGCAGGTAAAATCCAGCATGGAACGTTTGTATTAATCTGAAAACATATCTAACTATGGAGGAAAAATAGTCAACACTTCTGCAAATGCCCTTGTTCTGTAAAGACATATATTCCAATCCAATGCAGTCGATTTCCATTATATGGCAGGGCAGATCCAGCATGGGACGTTTGTATTAATCTGAAAACATATCTAACTCTGGGGAAAAATAGTCAACATTTCTGCTAATATCCTTGTTGACTAAAGACATATATCCCAGTCCAATGCATTATATGGCAGGTCAGATCCAGCATGGGACGTTTGTATTAATCTGAAAATATATCTAACTTTGGAGGAAAAATAGTCAACATTTCTGCAAATGCCCTAGTTGACTAAAGACATATATCCCAGTCCAATGCATTATATGGCAGGTCAGATCCAGCATGGGACTTTTGTATTAATCTGAAAACATATCTAACTCTGGGGAAAAAATAGTCAACATTTCTGTTAATACCCTTGTTGACTAAAGACATATATCCCAGCCCAATGCATTATATGGCAGGGCGGATCTAGCATGGGATGTTTGTCTGAAAACTCATTAATAATAATAATAATAATAATAATAATAATAATAATTAATCCGAGCTAAAATATACCTAACTTGCTAATTGTCGGCCGAATTTTAGCAAAGTTCGGTTAAGGAGGGGGAATGGAAAGCCTGCTCCAAACCCCCAAGAGCAAGGTCTCAAACAGAAGTTTCTCCCTCTCTTCTCTCTTTCCCTCCCTCCCTCCTCTTTTCTTCCTTCCCCCCTCCCTCCTTCCCTCCCCCTCTCACCCCCCAAGCTCTAACCGAGAAGACAATGCGAAAGGGAGAAGCAGCTGCAAGCCTCCTTCAATTATTGTGCTAAATTACCAGGCCAAAGGCGTTGGGAGAGAGAGAAAGAAAGGAAGGAAGGGGAAAAAAGAAAGAAAGAGACTGAGGGAGGGAGGGAAAGAGACACACACACACCTAATTGTGATCCCAAACTCACCATAGCGGAATACGTGTGGACTAACATCTGGATTTTTTTAAAAAAAAGTCTGGAAGCAGCTACAAAAAGAATAATAATAATAATAAAATAAGGAGCGGGAGAAGGCTCAAAAAGCTCTGCAAAGGAACGCGGGCCACTCTGGAGAACAGCTGGAGGTCTTGCCGAGTCTATCCATCAAAACTAAAAAAATGTGGGAGGGAGGGAAGGAGGGGGGTATTGGGAAGGGGGGGAGGCTGTAGGGTGCCCCACTTTGCCGGGCCCTGGAGCAGACTCTCCTCCTTCTTTTTCTTCTCCTTCTTCTTCTCCTTCCCCCGGCAGGGCAGCCCGTCCTCTTCCACCCAAGGCGAGGCTCCGACTGCTCCGGCGCCCCCTTTCTCCTTCGCCTTCCCCCTTTACGCCGCCTGGCAATAATTGATATTCATGACTATTAATATTACACGAGGACTTTCAAAGCGGGGGGGGGGGGGGTTGGGTTGGGGTTGGGAGGGAAAACGCGGGACCAAATGGAGCGTGAAAGGCTTTTGCGGCAGGCGGCGGTGCGAGCTCCCTTCGTATTGTAAGTGACGTTCATTCAGTGGAGAATTCCGAGATGTAATCAGACGGAGGGGGCTGGCGGAGGCAACGCTGGGGGAGAGGGAGGGAAAGAGAAGGAAAGGGGGAGAGGCACACACACACACTCACTCACACACTCACACACAGAGGAAAGTGGAGCGAGGAAGAGGCAGCAGCGCTTCAATTAATCCGAGGCAGGGAAAGAAGACGTGTAAACGAGGCGCCGCTGATTTGGGGGCAAGGAAGTGATCTGGAGCAGCGCCAGAGGCTACTGAGGGGAGGGAAACTGGGGGGGGGGGGGGGAGGGAGGGAGGGAGGGACTGCATCCCCCCTCTTCCCTCTCCTCCTCCCCCTTTCCCTCTATTTTTAATTATACATTCCAAATAGGAAAGGAAATCGATTGCCCTCGGTGCTTTGGCTCTAATTTTTAAGCAAATAATAATACTAATAATAATACTAATAATACTAATAATAAGGGCTTCTCTCATTCTTAGAAGGGGGAAAAAAGAAGTCAACATTACAAATAGGAAAGGAAATCGATTGCCCTCGGTGCTTTGGCTCTAATTTTTAAGCAAATAATAATACTAATAATACTAATAATACCAATAATACTAATAATAAGGGCATCTCTAATTCTTAGAAGGAGAGGAAAGGAAGTCAACATTCCAAATAGGAAAGAAAATCTATTGCCCTCGGTGCTTAGGCTCTAATTTTTAAGCAAATAATAATACTACTAATACTACTAATACTATTAATAATTAGGGCTGCTCTCATTCTTAGGAGAAAAAAAGAAGTCAACATTCCAAATAGGAATGGAAATCGATTGCCCTCGGTGCTTAGGTTCTCATTTTTAAGCAAATAATAATACTAATAATACTAATAATGCTACTAATAATACTAATACTACTATTAATAGTAATAATAAGGGCTGCTCTCATTCTTAGAAGGAGAAAAAAAGAAGTCAACATTCCGAATACGAAAGGAAATCGGTTGTCCTCGGTGCTTTGGCTCTAATTTTAAAGCAAATAATAATATTAATAATACTACTAATACTACTAAAAAGGGCTTCTCTAATTCTTAGAAGGAGAGGAAAGGAAGTCAACATTCCAAATAGGAAAGGAAATCGGTTGCCCTCGGTGTTTATGCCCTAATTTTTAAGCAAATAATAATACTACTAATATTCACAGTACTAATAATAATACTTCTAATACTATTAATACTAATGATAAGGGCTGCTCTGATTCTTAGAAGGAGAGGAAAGGAAGTCAACATTTCAAATAGGAAAGGAAATCGGTTGCCCTCGGTGCTTAGGCTCTAATTTTTAAGCAAGTAACAATACTAACAATACTAATAATAATACTAATAATACTATTAATACTAATGATAAGGGCTGCTCTAATTCTTAGAAGGAGAAAAGAAGAAGTCAACATTCCAAATAGGAAAGGAAATCTATTGCCCTCGGTGCTTTGGCTCTAATTTTTAAGCAAATAATAATTCTAATAATACTAATAATAATAAGGGCTGCTCTAATTCTTAGAAGGAGAAAAAAAAGAAGTCAAATTTCTGTTTATTCACAAAAGTATATACATACACAGTGAGTTAATGGAATTAGAATCAGCACTTTGGCCAGCTAATTACCATGATATGGTTATGGGCCCAGCAATATATATATAGGTTGTTGTATTTTATTTTCGGGCTACATGGCTATATAGCCCGAAAAAGCTACAACAACCCAGTGATTCCAGCCATTAAAGCCTTCGACAATACACACACACACACACATATATAATGACTTCTGTAAACAAACAGAAAATTTACTTCTTTTCCCCTTTCTGGTGCAGTTTGGAGGAGGATGGACCATGGACGATGGGACTTGCATATGCGAGTTGTAGTTCACCAGCACCCACTGTACCCAGACGACATTGGATCTAGACTTAAACCGCAGCAAAGAGAAACAATGCCTATCTCAAATAACCCGGGTCCCCAAGCTAGTATATATATAAAGGTAAAGGTTTCCCCTTGTGGGGTGGGGCTCATCTCCTATTCTAAGCCGAACTATTCGGCATGACCGCATTGAGCGCCATGATCTTCCCACCAAAGCGGTACCTACTGATCACATTTGCATGTTTTCGAACCGCTAGGTTGGCGGAAGCTGGGGCTAACAGCGGGAGCTCACCCCCGCTCCCCAGAGTCGAACCTCCGATCAGCAGCGAAGTGAGTTAATTGAATTAGAATCAGTACTTTGGCCAGCTAATTACCTTGATATGGTTATGGGCCCAGCAATATATATATATATATATATATATATATGACTTCTTTTTTCTCCTTCTAAGAATTAGAGCAGCTCTTCTTCTTCTTCTTCTTCTTCTTCTTCTCATTATTATTATTATTACTATTATTTGAAAGAATTTTTCCTTCTTTTCCCCCCTTCTAATATATATAAAGAAGGTAAAGGTTTCCCCTTGGCATGAAGTCTAGTCGTGTCCGACTTTGAAGGGTGGGGCTCATCCCCATTTCTATATGTTCGGAGCGCCTTTATCTTCCCACCAAAGCGGTACCTATTGATCTACTCATATTTGCATGTTTTTCGAACTGCTAGGTTGGCAGAAGCTGGGGCTAACAGCGGGAGCTCAGCCTCGCTCCCCAGATTCGAACCTCCGATCAGTAGCTCAGCATGGGGGGGGGGGAGGGTCATATATATACTCTCTCTCTCTCATATATATATATATATATATATATATATATATAGGATCCCCATGCTGAGCTGCTGATCGGAGGTTTGAATCTGGGGAGCCGGGTTAGCTGAGTGAAATGGTGTGTGTGTATATATTTCATGAGAAGCTGGGGCTGACAGTCGGGAGCTCACCCACTCCCCCGAAATTTCCCGACCTTTAGGTCAGCAACCCTGTGGGAGGCACACACACACACACACACACACACACGAGTTAATTGAATTAGAATCAGCACTTTGGCCAGGTAATTACTTTGAAATGGTTATGGGCCCAGCAATATTTATATATATGCTTAATGACTTCTGTAGACAAACAGAATTTTTCTTTCTTTTTCTTCTTTGAATATATATATATATATATATATATGAATAATATATATAATATAGTCCAGCATTACAGATTGTTCTGCCTTGGCAAAGCAATCCAAGCCCCACCTGCCTAGTTTCCGACAGACCTCACAACCTCTGAGGATGTTTGTCATAAATGTGGGCGAAACTTCAGGAGAGAATGCGTCTGCAACATGGCCATACAGCCATCTCTCTCGTGGGGTGGGTGTGAGAGAAAGTGTTTGATGTATTGGAATCAAGAGACCCTCCGAAGAGAAAAAACCAGCCCGGAAGCCACACACCACCCCAGAAAGAGTTTTCCTCTCGCGGTGCCAAAAACAGAGGCCACTTTTCACCTAGATGTGTGCAACGAATTTGAAATGCCTGGTTGCTAGGCAAAGCCAGAGGCGACGGAAAACCTTTCGGGCGCTTCCCCAGAACCCGTCGGACTGGCCCGGCTGCCCTCCCAGTTAAAGTTCAACCCGGCGAGTGGAGGGAGCTCTCCAGCCAGGCTTGGGAGCCTCGCTTGACAACAAGCGGGTGCTGTGCGCTTTCCCAGCCCTTCTAGCAGCATTTTCTCCCTATGTTTCGCTTGCCTCTGTGGCTGGCATCCTTGGAGATTCTCTCCAGGTGAAACGTCGGGAGAAAACGCTGCTAGAAAACGGTCAGGAAACCACACAAGCACCGAAATGATTCCGGCTGGCTGGGAAAGACTTTGACAAATCATCCTCATGCCACTTGGACTGCATCCTATGCCTAGTGCGCGTAGTACCTTGCCTACATCAGGCATCATATAACAGTGTAGAACCACCCTATCCGCGTTTCCTTTCGAAATAAACTAATCTTGAGGGTCTCCCAATCCGATGTGCATGTGAATTTTTTTTTCGTGTCAGGAGTGACTTGAGAAACTGCAAGTCGCTTCTGGTGTGAGAAAATTGACCGTCTACAAGGACGTTGCCCAGGGGACGCCCGGATGTTTTACCTTCCTCATGTCCCCCGCATGAGAAGCTGGGGCTGACAGACGGGAACTCACCCACTCCCCCGAACTTCCCGACCTTTAGTCCTTGGGAAGCGTCTCTCATGTCCCCGCATGAGAAGCTGGAGCTGATAGACGGGAGCTCACCCACTCCCCCGAACTTTCCCGACCCTTAGGTCAGCGGTCCTGTGTGAGGCTTTTCTCATGTCCCCGCATGAGAAGCTGGAGCTGATAGACGGGAGCTCACCCACTCCTCCGAACTTCCCGACCTTTAGTCCTGTGGGAGACTTCGCTCATATCCCTGCATGAGAAGCTGGGGCTGACAGTCGGGAGTTCATCCACTCTCCCGAACTTTCCCGACCTTTAGGTCAGCACTCCTGTGGGATGTTTCTCTCATGTCCCCGCATGAGAAGCTGGAGCTGACAGACGGGAGCTCTCCCACTCCCCCGAACTTCCCGACCTTTAGTCCTATGGGAGGCTTCTCTCATGTCCCGCATGAGAAGCTGGGGCTGACAGTCAGGAGTTCATCCACTCCCGCGAACTTCCCGACCTTTAGGTCAGCAGTCCTGTGGGAGGCTTCTCTCATGTCCCCGCATAAGAGGCTAGGGCTGACAGACGGGAGCTCACCCACTCCCTGAACTTCCCGACCTTTAGGTCAGCAGTCCTGCCGGCACGAGGGTTTAACCTATTGCGCCAGGGTGGTTTCATGTATGTGAATAACCGAAATAGATTTCATTTCTCTCTGGAAGCGGGTTCTTTAGAATATACCTTAAATATTCCAAGGAAATAATATTTTGGGCTGAATTTAGAGACTGCAGTGGACATGGGGCTCTGGACTTTCCCCCCATTGACTCAGAGAACTCCTTCCTTGAAAAGAGGCAGGCAGACAGGCTCCGGGGACGCTGCCCTATATCCAAAGATCTCATTTCAGATTGTCTGCTTTGAACCGGTTATTTGGGATAAGCAGATTCTGGGATATAGATAGGGCAGTATAGATCCAGCTCCACAACAAGGAACTCAGATCATTCGAACCCTCCGAGCCGGTGGTGGGTCTGCTCCGAAGAAGAAGAGAGGAAACGAGAGAGAGAGAGAAAGCGAGGAAAACAGGAAACGAGAGAGAAAGCGAGGAAGAGAGGAAGCGAGAGAGAGAGAGAGAGAAAGCGAGGAAGAGAAGAAACTAGGAGAGAGAGAAAGCGAGGAAGCGAGGAAACGAGAGAGAAAGTGAGGAAGAGAAGAAACGAGAGAGAGAGAGAAAGTGAGGAAGAGAGGAAACGAGAGAGAAAGCAAGGAAGCAAGGAAACGAGAAAGAGAAAGCGAGGAAGAGAGGAAGAGAGAGAGAGAGAGAAGGCAATGAGGAGAGGAAATGAGAGAGAGAAGGCGAGGAAGAGAGGAAACGAGAGAGAGAGAGAAAGCGAGAAAGCGAAGAAAAGAGAGAGAGAGAGAAGGTGAGGAAGAGAGGAAACGAGAGAGAGAGAGAGAGAAGGTGAGGAAGAGAGGAAACGAGAGAGAAAAGGGCGAGGAAGCGAGGAAACGAGAGAGAGAAGGGCAGGAAAAGAGGAAACGAGAGAGAGAGAAAGCGAGGAAGCGAGGAAACGAGAGAGAAGGCGAGAAAGAGAGGAAGCGAGAGAGAGAGAAGGTGAGTAAGAGAGGAAACAAGAGAGAGAGAAGGATGAGTAAGAGAGGAAACAAGAGAGAGAAGGGCAGGAAGAGAGGAAACGAAAGAGAGACAGCGAGGAAGAGAGGAAATGAGAGAGAGAGAGAGAGAAAGCGAGGGAGAGAGAAAACGAGAGAGAGAAAGCGAGGAAGAGAGGAGGAAACGAGAGAGAGAGAGGAAAAGAGGAAGCGAGAGAGAAGTCGAGGAAGAGAGGAAAGGAGAGAGATTGAAGGCGAGGAAGAGAGGAAGAAACGAGAGAGAGAGAGAAAGCGAGGAAGAAAGGAAGCGAGAGAGAGAAGGCGAGGAAGAAGAAACGAGAAAGAGAGAAAGCGAGAAACAGAAGAAACGAGAGAGAGAGAGAAGGTGAGGAAGAGAGGAAATGAGAGAGAGAGATTGGAGAGGAAGAGAGGAAACGGGAAAGGGAGAAGGAGAGATGAGAAGGAATGCCTCCCGCCCCTCTTTCCGCTCCATCCACCCCCAAACAAAGGACAAGAGGCGACTGTCCCGACACAGGAGACCCTTCTCCTTCACCCAGGGGCAACAGCGGCTCCCAATGGCCACTTTACCCCCCAAAAAGGAAGTCGAGAACTCTGCCCTGCGTGGAGTTAGCGGAGCCTTTGCCTGGCGTCGAGAAAGGCACCTCTCTCCCTTTTCCGCCACGCGGAAAGTTCCTCTCCCGGGATGCCCCAACCCCCACCGAGCCTCGGCGTGGGGCACCCTCTCCCCGGTGTCCGCCTGTCCCCCTCACCTCGTAGATGTCCTCGTACTTGACGTTCTCGACCAGTTTCCAGAGCATGTTGGCGGGCTGTTCTCTAGGAGGGGAGCGCATTCATGTGAGGAGGAGGTGGAGGAGGAGGAGGAGGAGCGGGTGCTGCCTGGGCTCGCCGTGCTGCTCTGTCGGTAATGATCCATCTATAATTGGAAGCGGGGGACAGGAGGCACCCAACCCGGCCGTCCTCTCCCATCGCCACTTCTCTCTGCTGCCTGAGACAATAGGCGGGAGAAGCCGACCTCGCCCAGGAGAGGGCCACGCCGCCCCATCCGCCGAGTTTATATAGAACACATCGACAGATTGAGCACACATATATTATGCATATAATTACTCACACGCCCTTGGTGTACACGCGCGCGCGCACACACACACACAACACACACACACGGATACTCTCTCTCTCTCTCTCTCTTACACACACTTATCCAAAACCCGACAGTGTGGGAGAGTATATATCATCTATAGAGGGGGGAAATCTTCACTTTCTTCGATAAGAACGGCGCAGTGCGACGTAGGGAGAGGCACAAATCGTTTGGGGTTATATAACATCAATCTTTCTATGCTATAGATGCATAGAAAGAAGAGATATGTTCTTTAGATTGAGGTCCAACGAAGGGAACATGATCTTGATCGTCCTCCCTGCGAAATTATTTGTAAGAAGGCTTCTCCAACCCAATACTTCCCTTTGCCTATGTATCCATATAGTCTATATAATCTATAATGAATTAAATTTCACTTTACTCCAACAATCTATGTCTACATATACATTTATGTCTATATATCTATGTAAATATAGACAGATAGATAGATGTGCCTATATTTACCAATATATACATACATATAGGTACTTATATCACCTATAACTATATCTACATATATATTATGTCTATATATCTATATAAATATAGACAGATAGATAGATGTTACTTAGATGTGCCTGCCTATACTTACCTACATATATATACATACACATATAGTTATATCACTAATAACTATATCTACATATATATTTATGTCTATATATCTATATAAATATAGACATATAGATAGATGTTACTTAGATGTGCCTGCCTATACTTACCAATATATATACACACACACATATAGTTATATCACTAATAACTATATCTACATATATATTTATGTCTATATGTCTATATAAATATAGACAGATAGATAGATGTGCTTATATTTACCAATATATACATACATATAGATAGTTATATCGCCTATAACTATATCTACATATATATTTATAAATATAGACAGATAGATAGATGTGCCTATATTTACCAATATATACTTACATATAGATACTTATATCACCTATAACTATATCTACATATATATTTAACTCTATATATCTATATAAATATAGACAGATAGATAGCTGATATTTAGATGTGCCTGCCTATACTTACCTACATATATATACACGTATACACACATATAGATAGTTATACCACTAATAACTATCTATATCTACATATATATATATTTATGTGTCTATATATCTATATAAATATAGACAGATAGGTAGATCTGCCTATATTTACCAGTATATACATACATATAGATACTTATATCACCTATAACTATATCTACATATATATTTATATCTATATATCTATATAAATATAGACAGATCGATAGATAGATGATATTTAGATGTGCCTGCCTATACTTACCAATATATATCTATATCTACATATATATTAATGTCTATATATCTATATAAATATAGACAGATAGATAGATGTGCCTATATTTACCAATACATGTAGATATAGACAGTTATAGGTGTTATCTAGATATCTCCATCGATATTTGTTTATATTTATAGATACATATAGGTATAGGTGATATATAGATTGTCTATATCTACATCTGTATTAACGTTTATAAAGATATATAGATTATGTGTATCTACATCTATATTGTTTACATTGATAGATAGATATCGATATCGATGATATATAGTTTATATCTATCTAAAGCTACATCTATATGAATGTTTATATTTATAGATAGATATAGACATAGATGATATATAGATTATATCTATCTATATCTCTATTTAAGTTTATATTAATAGATACAGATAGGCATTTATATCGACATCTATAGATGATATATTGATTATATCTAGCTATATCTACATATGAATGTTTATAGATATAGACATAGATGATATATAGATTATATTTCTAATTACATTTATAGATATAGATGATATATAGGCATCCATATCTACATCTGTGTATTGATAGATATCTATATAACATCTAGATCTATCAATATATAGATGTAGATATAGGTATCATCTAGATGTCTATCTATCAGTATAAACATAGATGTAGATCTGGATATCTATATATCTAAAAATCTATATTTACATCTATAGAAATAGATATTATATAGATATCTATATCTACATCTATGTTTATACTGATAGATATACATCTAGATGATACCTATGGCTATCAATATAAACATAGATGTAGATCTGGATACCTATATATCATCTATAGATCTATATCTACATTTATAGAAATAGATATAGATAGTATATAGATATTATCTATATCTACATCTATGTTTATACTCATATACAACGAGATGGTGTATATCTATATGTTTATCTCTATATCTATAATCTACATCATTGTCTCTTTTTATATCTAAGGTAAATATATTGATTTATTTATCTATATCGTCTCTATAATCTACATCTCCCTCTGTATCGATTATATATCCGTGCAGGAATGTGCATGCTCCGATTCTGGGTGGTTGTGAGTTTTCCGGGCTGTCTGGCCATGTTCGAGAAGCATTCTCTCCTGACGTTTCGCCTGCATCTATGGCAGGCATCCTTAGAGGTCCTCACCCATTCAAATCAAACTATTCTAGACTATTATCCTCTCCATCCAGAACGTGAACCGATGGATTTTACACGGGAAATCCTTGCTTCCTAAGGATTTCCCAAGAAATTCACTCTCAAAGCGGGCTGGACGGATGAGGATCCTGTACCCCTCGTTTTTGCGGGGCAAGGGATTCCTTAGGATCGAGCGATTCCTTGAAAAGACAAGCTGGGAATGAGGCAGAAAGAGAGCGCTGAACGAGAGAAGCAAAGGCGAAGCAAGTTGGCTTTTCTCCCGAGGGAAGTTATTCGAGCCGGGTGGAGAAGGAGTCGCCCGCACCGGGTGTCTTATATGCCTGGCTGAGAAGGGAGGGAAGGGAGGAGGAGGAAGAGGAGGAGGAAGGAGTGAAAAGAGGGAGGAGGGAAAGGGAAAGCAGCCGATGAGCGTGGAGAAAGAAGGAGCCCTCTTGGAAGAAGCAGAGCAGCCGAGCCATTGGCGAGGAGATCAAAGCCGAAGGGAGGAAAAGCATTCTTGGAACCTGCGTGTTTTTGGAGTGAGGGGAAGGAGAGGGAAGGGGAGGGAGAGGGAAGGGGAGGGGAGGAAGTTGCACTATCCCCCCTCCCCCAACACCCCTCTCTCCCTCAATAGGGAGGGAAGGGGAGAGGAGGAAGTTGCACTATTCCCCCCCCCCCCCAACACCCCTCTTTCCCTCAATAGGGAGGGAAGGGGAGAGGAGGAAGTTGCACTATCCCCCCCAACACCCCTCTTTCCCTCAATAGGGAGGGAAGGGGAGAGGAGGAAGTTGCACTATCCCCCCCCCCAACACCCCTCTTTCCCTCAATAGGGAGGGAAGGGGAGGGGAGAAAGTTGCACTATCCCCCCCCCAACACCCCTCTTTCCCTCAATAGGGAGGGAAGGGGAGGGGAGGAAGTTGCACTATCCCCCCCCCAACACCCCTCTTTCCCTCAATAGGGAGGGAAGGGGAGAGGAGGAAGTTGCACTATCCCCCCCCCCCAACACCCCTCTTTCCCTCAATAGGGAGGGAAGGGGAGGGGAGGAAGTTGCACTATCCCCCCCCAACACCCCTCTTTCCCTCAATAGGGAGGGAAGGGGAGAGGAGGAAGTTGCACTATCCCCCCCCCCCCTCCAACTCACCCCTCTCTCCCTCAATAGAGTAGTAAATTAGGCCAGGAACTGTTCTCTCTATTTCTCTCCCCCTCCCTCTCTCTCTTCCCCAGTATTGAAGCAGTGACCTTCCTCCTTTCCCTTCTTTCCACGCGCAAGGGGATCACGCGTAGCTTTCCCCTTGAGCCTCTCAGGCCTCTTCTCTGTCCACTGATCTGTCCCCGTCCCCCCTCCTTCCTTCATCCTTCTTCATCCACTCACAGTGAACTCAAATGGGATGGAAAAAAGAGAGGAGGGAGAGCCACACAAAGGGATTGTGCCACATTGCACCCCAAAGCAGCCTGTTTCCCCAACCAAGGATCTGTGAGGAGGGATCATCAGCATCCCCTCGTCCCCGTTTAAGGATAAGTGTCAAGCATCTCAGATTGCATCAAAGCCAGTCCTTAGTAAAAGTTGGCATTCAATAATTATAATTATATTGATATTATGTTATAGTACATACTAATACGATATGATGATTTTTATATTACTGTATTGTCGAAGGCTTTCATGGCCGGAATTACTGGGTTGTTGTAGTTTTTTTCGGACTATATGGCCATGGTCTAGAGGCATTCTCTCCTGACGTTTCGCCTGCATCTATGGCAAGCATCCTCGGAGGTAGTGAGGTCTGTTGGAACTAAGGAAATGGGTTTATATATCTGTGGAATGACCAGGGTGAGACAAAGAACTCTTGTCTGTTGGAGCTAGGTGTGAATGTTTCAACTGACCACCTTGATTAGCATACAATGGGCTGACTGTGCCTGGAGCAAACTTTTGTTGAGAGGTGATTAGATGTTTGTTTCCTCTCTGTTCTTGTGCTGTTGCAATTTTAGAGTTTTTTAATACTGGTAGCCAGATTTTGTTCATTTTCATGGTTTCCTCCTTTCTGTTGAAATTGTCCACATGCTTGTGGATTTCAATGGCTTCTCTGTGTAGTCTGACATGGTGGTTGTGAGAGTGGTCCAGCATTTCTGTGTTCTCAAATAATATGCTGTGTCCAGGTTGGTTCATCAGGTGCTCTGCTATGGCTGACTTCTCTGGCTGAAGTAGTCTGCAGTGCCTTTCATGTTCCTTTTTATATTATATTATACAATACAATATAATAATAATAATAATAATAATAATAATTTATTTCTACTATCCCATTTCTCTCTCGGGGGGGGGGGCGGCCTTTGGAGAGAGTGGTACGGCAAGATGGATGGATGGCATCCTTGAAGTGACTGGCTTTACTTTGAAGGAGCTGGGGGTGGTGACGGACGCCCGACTGCTCACTGGAGGGAAGGATATTAGAGGCAAAGATGAAGTACTGTGTCCAATCATGAGAAGACTGAAAGCTTAGAGAATACAATGATGCTGGGGCAATCTTTTGTTGATATATATATATAGGGTTGCTGTGAATTTTTCGGGCTGTATGGCCACGTTCCAGTAGCATTCTCTCCTGACGTTTCGCCTGCATCTGTGGCAAGCATTCTGAGAAGTTTTTTTCAGATCTATTATTATTATTATTATTATTATTATTATTATTATTATTATTATTAGAAACACAACAAGATGAGTCCACAGCAGACACTCTGCTGGCTGGTGTATTGGATCACACGTGGGACACTTCCCAAGTGTCTAGGACTATGTGATGTATTGGCAAATAATGCGTGCAGATCCCAGTAAGGTGGCCTTCTGCAGCTGGCAGATGGTAATTTTGTCAGCGCCGATTGTGTTTAAGTGCAGGCCAAGGTCTTTAGGCACTGCACCTAGTGTGCCAATCACCACTGGGACCACCTTGACTGGCTTGTGCCCGAGTCTTTGCAATTCGATCTTATAATAATAATAATAATAATAATAATAATAATAATAATAATAATAATAAAGCACTGCACCCAGTGTGCCAATCACCACTGGGACCACCTTGACTGGCTTGTGCTATTATTATTATTATTATTATTATTATTATTATTATTACTAGCCGTCCCC
This sequence comes from Anolis sagrei, assembly GCF_037176765.1. Taxonomy (NCBI): domain Eukaryota; kingdom Metazoa; phylum Chordata; class Lepidosauria; order Squamata; family Anolidae; genus Anolis; species Anolis sagrei. The sequence goes on from NC_090021.1 coordinate 151,186,350, forward strand.
TGCCACGTGTTGCTGTGGCCCACATGGGGGTTCTGTAAGGGAGGTTTGGCCCAATTCTATCCTTGATGGGGTTCAGAATGCTCTGTGATTGTAGATGAACTATAAATCCCAGCAACTACAACTCCCAAATGTCAAGAGTCTATTTTCCCCAAACTCCACCAGTGTTCACATTTGGGCATATTGAGTTCTCATGTAGAGTTTGGTCCAGATCCATCATTGTTTGAGTCCACAGTGATCTCTGGATGTAGGTGAACGACAACTCCAAAACTCAAGGTCCATGCCCACTGAACCCTCCCAATAGTTTTTGTTGGTCATGGGAGAACTCTGTGCCAAGTTTGGTTCAATTCCAATGTTGGTGGGGTTCAGAATGTTCTTTGATTGTAGGTGAACTATAAATCCCAGCAACTACAACTCCCAAATGACAAAATCAATTTTTTTTGAGTGAAGGACATACATTGGGTTGTTAGGTGTCTTGTGTCCAAATTTGGTGTCAATTCATCCAGTGGTTTTTGAGTTCTGTTAATCCCCATTATTATTATTATTATTATTATTATTATTATTATTATTATTATTATTATTATTATTATTATTATTATTATTATTATTATTATTAGATTATCATATTTACTCAAATCGAATGCTCATCTTTGTGGGCTTACTTCCATTGTCAAAAAAGTGAGGTGCTCTCATTCTATTCAATGGTTCCAAGGGTTGGGAAGGGCGCTTTCAGCAGAGCAACAGCGCCCTCTACAGGAGGCGCTGCCATCAGAGCGGCTGCCCGCCTTTCCGAGGGAGACCCCGCTGAGGAGCGCAAAGGAGGCCGCTCTGGCGCTATTGCTTTCGCTCGCCTCTTTGGCTAAGGCACGAGAGGAAAGATATAATCGAGGCTATGGAAGCCACGCTCCAAAGTCAGTTGAGGAGGGCTTTGCTGTTGCTGGGTGTGGGATTGGGGTCCTGAACCGTCGGAAGAATGGGTTCGAGCGCCCTCTGCCGGTGGCCGCGTAACATCTCCCTCTCTTGTGTGCTGCTTTGACTTTTGGCTTTGCCCTCCTCTTCCTTTCCGTTTTATTCTGCCCCAAAACAACACTTGCTCAAAGCGACATGGCTTATAATAATAATAATAATAATAATAATAATAATAATAATAATAATAATAATAATAATAATAACAACAACTAGCTTAGGTATCCAGCGATGCCCAGGTAAGGCTGTTTATTAGAAACTAGCTGGCTTTAGATTCCATGAAATGGCAAGTTGTTGGATGAAATGTTTACTTCTTTAAAACTAGCCGTCCCCTGCCACGCGTTGCTGTGGCCCAGTTTGGTGATCTGGAAAATAAAGTAATGAGAAAGTGTTGGTTTCTAATACGTGTAATTTCTTTCTGCTTGTGAGTAAACAACATTTCTTGTTGTTTCTTTGTCAGTGTTGATGTACAGTGTCTGGTTTGCCTACTCTGGAATATGCAACATATCATTGTCCTTCTTTAAAGGTCTCTTTCAAATCTGTGATACTATATCTGTGTGTGTGAGAGAGAATCATATCTATCTATCTATCTATCTATCTATCTATCTATATTTATGACTAGATGGCTCTTTGTCAGGAGGGCTCTGATTACATTTTCTTGCCCTGGTGAAGAGAGTTGGACTGGGTGGCCTTAAGTATTTTCTGTTGGTCATGGGAGTTCTGTGTGGGAAGTTTGCCCCATTTGTGTCGTTTGTGGGTTTCAGAATGCTCTTTAATTGTAGTGAACTACACATCCCAGTAACTACAAATCCCAAATGACAAGGTCTATTTCCTCCAAACTCCATCTGTGTTCATATTTAGGCATATGGAATATTTGTGTCAAGTTTCGTCCAGATCCCTTATTGTTTGAGTCCACAGTGCTCTCTGGATGTAGGTGAACTACAACTCCCAAACTCAAGGTCAATGCCCACTAAACAATTCCAGTGTGTTCTGTTGGTCATGGAAGTCCTGTATGCCATGTTTGGTTGAATTCCATCATTGGTGGAGTTCAGAACGCTCTTTGGTTGTAGGTGAACTATAAATCCCAGCAACTGCAACTCCCAAATGTCAAGGTCTATTTCCTCCAAACTCCATCTGTGTTCATATTTAGGCATATGGAATATTTGTGTCAAGTTTCATCCAGATCCCTTATTGTTTGAGTCCACAGTGCTCTCTGGATGTAGGTGGACTTAAATTGGACTGTTAGGTGTCTTGTGTCCAAATTTGGTGTCAATTTCCCCAGTGGTTTTTGAGTTCTGATGGTAGCACGAACTAACATTACGTTTTTATTTATATAGATTATTATTACTAGCTTACTTACTTAGGTGATCCCTCATTGTCCGAGTACGATGATCCTCCAGGGTGGATCCTCCTCCAGGGTGAAGCCCTAGGTGACTGTGGAGCCCTATTCTTGATCTGCATCTTCTCCCGCAGTGAGGACATTGGTTTCCAGGTGGAAGGAGGTCCCGGTCAGGGTTGGCTTGAAGCGCCTTCCTCTTGGCACATTTTATCTCTTTCTTCCTCCATTCATGCCTCTTCAAATTCTACAGCACTGCTGGTCACAGCTGACCTCCAGCTGGAGCGCTCAAGGGCCAGGGCTTCCCAGTTCTCAGTGTCTATGCCAGAGTTTTTAAGGTTGGCTTTGAGCCCATCTTTAAATCTCTTTTCCTGCCCACCAACATTCTGTTTTCCGTTCTTGAGTTCGGAATAGAGCAACTGTTTTGGGAGATGGTGGTCGGGCATCTGGACAACGTGGCCGGTCCAGCGGAGTTGATGGCGGAGGCTTAGGCGATCCCTCATAGTCCGAGGATGATGGTCCTCCAAGATCGGTGTGCTGGCAGTGGGTCCGTAGGTGACTGTGGAGCCCTATTCTTGATCTGCATCTTCTCCTGCAGTGAGGGCATTGGTTTTCAGGTGGAAGGGTTGGGGTTGGCTTGACGCACCTTCCACTTGGCACGTTTCTCTCTTTCACCCTCCATTTGTGCGTCTTCAAATTCTGCAGCACTGCTGGTCACAGCTGACCTCCAGCTGGAGTGCTCAAGGGGCAGGGCTTCCCAGTTCTCGGAGTCTATGCCGGAGTTTGTAAGGTTGGCTTTGAGCCCATCTTTAAATCTTATTTATTTTTTTATTCATTTATTTACAGTATTTATATTCCGCCCTTCTCACCCCACAGGGGACTCAGGGCAGATTACAACGTACATATACATGGCAACCATTGAATGCCATAGACACACAACACATATAGACAGACAGTCGGAGGCTATTTAACATTCCATTTTTCTGCCCACCAGGGGAGCTGTCGCTTCACCGTCCATCTGATGAAGTACTTTCCGCATTCCCCACATGCTTTTGCTGGAGATTTTTATGGCCTTGTAAATTTGTTAAATTAGCCTCCCCACACATAGGTGGTACCTAAATTTCGTACTTGACAGGTTGACAACAAGCTACACAAATTGGCCGGAAGCTCACTCATTGAACTCATGACCTTTCAGTCAGTAGTGATCTTAATGCAGCTGACACCCAGCCAGCTGCGCCACAGTCCTGGTTTTCCTGTCCACTAACATTCTGTTTTCCATTCTTGAGTTTGGAGTAGAGCAACTACTTTGGGAGATGGTGGTCAGGCATCCGGACAACGTGGCCGGTCCAGTGGAGTTGGTGGTGGAGGATCATCGCTTCCATGCTGGTGGTCTTTGCTTTTACCAGCACGCTGGCATTTGTCTGCTTGTCTTCCCAAGAGATTTGCAGGATTTTCCGGAGGCAGCGCTGATGGAATCGTTCCAGGAGTTGCATGTGATGTCTGTAGACAGTCCACGTCTCGCAGGCGTATAGCAGTGTTGGGAGGACAATAGCTTTATAAACAAGCATCTTGGTATCCCTACGGATGTCCCGGTCCTGAAACACTCTCTGCTTCATTGGGAAAAATACTGCACTTGCAGAGCTCAGACAGTGTTGTATTTCAATGTCAATGTTGACTTTTGTGGAGAGGTGGCTGCCAAGGTAGCGGAAATGATCAACATTTTCTAATGCTACACCATTAAGCTGTATTTCTGGCATTGGAAAAGGATTGGCCGGTGACTGCTGGAAGAGCACTTTGATTTTCTTGATGTTCAATGACAGGCCAAGTTTCTTGAATGCTTCTGCGAAGGTGTTTAGAGTGGCTTGTAGATCTTCTTGTGCAGAGATGACGTTGACATCAGCATACTGGAGTTCTATAACATATGTTGTTTCAACCTTAGTTTTGGCTTTCAGTCTGCTGGGGTTAAATAGCTTGCCATCTGTCCGATAGATGATTTCCACTCCGGTGGGAAGCTTCCCGTTAACAAGATGAAGTATCATAGTGATGAAGATGGAGAATAAAGTTGGGGCAATAACACATCCCTGTTTGACACCTGATTCCACCTTAAATGGGTCACTTTGGGAGCCATTGCTGTCCATTACTAGCTAAGGTACCCAGCGATGCCCAGGTAAGGTAATTTGTAAGGCTGTTTATTAGAAAAGTCAGTCTTTGCTTTTGCAATGAATGTATAATAATGTGGGAGAACTACAACTCCCAGAAACCAAGGTCACTCACCCCAAACTCCTCAAGTATTCAAAGTTGGGTCTGTGTACCAAGTTTGGTCCAGATCTGTCGTCAGCTGAGCTCTCTGCTCTCTAGATGCAGGTGAACTACAACTCCCAGAAACCAAGGTCAATCACCCCCAAACTCTGCCAGTATTCAGCGTTGGCCACTTTGGGTCTGTATGCTAAGTTAGATCAGTCGTCCTCTGGGTTCACTGCTCTTTTGATGCAGGTGAATAGGTGAACTACAGCTCCCGGAATGCAAGGTCAATCACCCCCAAACCCTGCCTGTATTCAAAGTTGGCCACTTTGGGTCTGTGTGCCAAGTTTGGTACAGATCAGTCACCCTCTGGGTTCAGTGCTCTCTTGATGCAGGTGAACTACAACTCCCAGAAATCAAGGTCAATAACCCCCAAACTGTGACAATATTCAATGTTGGCCACTTTAGATCTGTGTGCTATGTTTGGTCCTGATCAGTAGTTGGCTGGGTTCAGTGTTCTCTAGATGTGGGTGAACTACAACTCCCAGAATGCAAGGCCAATCACCCCCAAACACTTCCAATATTCAAAGTTGGGTCTGTGTGCCAAGTTTGGTCCAGATCTGTCATCAGCTGAGCTCACTCCTCTCTAGATGGAGGTGAACTACAACTCCCAGAAACCAAGGTCAATCACCCCCAAACTCTGCCAGTATTCAAATTTGGCCACTTTGAGTCTGTGTGCCAAGTTTGGTACAGATCAGTCATCCTCTGGGTTCAGTGTTCTCTAGATGCAGGTGAACTACAACTCTCAGAAACCAAGGCCAATCACCCCCAAACCTGCTCAAGAGCTTGTGCATAAGTCTTCAGATCAAAGTTAATCAGATTTATTTTGAAAAAGAAAAAAAGAAAACATGGCTTAAATTAAGACGTGAGAGGGAACTTTTTCTCTTTAACTCCTCTCTTGAAATTTGCATTAATTTCTCAGATAATCTTCATTCTTCATTTATGTTGATTTATGAAAGTTGGTTGGGTTCTTAGAACTTGGCCAGCATATTTGTTGGGACAGTTTCCTTATTTAGGCTGATGGCAAGCTGAGTCACTTGTCTTTGTTGTGTCCAGAACTCCCTGTGGATAATTCTTTCACTTTCTTCTATTTCTAGAAGATCCTTTTGCTGTTTTTGGGGACCCAAAAGCAGCTTTTCTCAGTGGTTGGCTTCTCTCCCACATCAAGCCAAAATGAGAGAGAACATTCTCAATGTTCTTTGAAATAAGATTGAGAATGAAGGGGGAAATACAATAAGAAAATAGAAAAATAGAAAATTATTTCAATACAGTTTTTTTTGTCGTGTCAGGAGCAAGTCGCTTCTGGTGTGAGAGAACTGGTCGTCTGCAAGGACGTTGCCCAGGGGACGCCTGGATGACTTGATGTTTTTATCATCCTTGTGGGAGGCTTCTCTCATGTCCCCGCATGGGGAGCTGGAGCTGATAGAGGGAGCTCATCCAGCTCTCCTCGGATTCGAACCTGCGACCTGTTGGTCTTCAGTCCTGCCGGCACAGAGGTTTAACCCACTGTGCCACCGGTGGCTCCATTTCAATACAGTGAGATCAACCCAATTTAAAAGGGGAAAAATGCAGGAATGTTGAGACATAATATAAAATATTAAATTAGAAGAATTGAATTACCATCAAAATGACCAAATTGTTTGTATTAATATTATTTGTGTATAGCCTGCTGAACAGGAAAATCATTGAGAAGGGACCTGGATAAATGACGTGGAAACTCTGGAAGAGTTAAAACAAAATATAGAGTTTTTATAGAAAAATGAAAACATTTTAAATGAGGAGTGAAATTTACAAGATAAAATAATGAAAAAAATGTGGAAGCACAGTAAAATCGATTTAGATTAAGAGGAAAAGAATTGGGGGAATCTATGGGCCATTGAACCCGGAAGTCTGCATTGATTTCCCAGGCAAAGTAATGTTCTAAATTCCACCGCAAATACTTCATCTGTATATGGAACAAGAAATCCCAGATGTGCAAGCTGGGTTCAGGAAAAGAAGAGGCTCTAGGGATCATATTTCAAACATATATCAGATAATGAAGCACACCAAAGCGTTGCAAAAGAAAACCAGGCTGTCCTTTATAGATAATAGGTCAACCTTTGACTTTATGGATCATGAAAATCCATGGACTGCTGTTAGAGAAATGGGTGTGTCACAACATTTGATTGGCCCAATGTGCAACCTGTAGACAAGAAGCCACCACCAGGACAGAATGCAGAGAAATGGAATGGTTTTCAATTGGCTGCATTTTATCATCTTTTCTGTTTAAGTCGACAACTAGATTTAACTGTACCAGAATTTAGCAACATCTGATATCACAGCCAATTATGTGTCACAAGATAAGGCCTGGAGACCCAGATAGGCAAGGGCCAGGGGCTCCCTGGTGGTGAAGGTGCTTTTCTAGGGGGAAGGCACAGTAGGCTAACATCCTTTCCTTGAGCATCCTAGGATCCTAACACACAGCATCTCCATAGTGTTCACATTTAATTCAATTTTTAACTTGGTAGCCAATTATTCATTGTCCAGACTCTCTCCCCCCATTACCTATTCAAGCAACTAAAATAAATACGAGGGAGTAGTCCACTCTTGTTACATCCTGAATAGACTACTGCAAAGCACTCTACATGGGTTTGCCTTTGAAGACTGTTCAAAAGCTTCAAGTGGTCTAATGGGCAGCAACCAGATTTCTCGCCAGTTCACTGCACAGGGAACATAATAATAATAATAATAATAATAATAATAATAATAATAATAATAAACTTTATTTATACCCCGCCACCATCTCCCCAATGGGAACTCAGAGTGGCTTACATGAGGCCAAGCCCAAACAACAATTACAATAAAGAAAACCGAAAACATACCATTTCCCTGTTATACCAGCTCCACTTGCTGCCAGTCTGCTAGTGGGCACAATTCAAAGTGCTGGATTTAGCCTATAAAACCCTAAATAGTTCTGGCCCAGCTTACCCGTCCGAATGTATCTCCCTCTATGAATCACGTCAGAAGTTAGGATCTTCTGGGAAGGCCCTGCTCTCAGTCCCACCTCCTTTGCAGGGCCTTCTCAGTGGTGGCCCCTCACCTGTGGAACTCCCTCCTTAACAAAATTAGATCAGCGCCCTCCCTTTTGGTCTTCAGAAAGAAAGTAAAGACATGGATGTGGGACCAAGCTTTTGGACAGTAATTTTTCAGTTCACTAAGTAGATACAGAATAGTGCAATGATGACTGGATTATGATTTTGGATTACGTGGTTTAAGAATTGGTTTTAATATTGAGTTTAGATGTTTTTAACTTTCTGGTTTTAATTATATATGTTTACTTCACTTGTATGTATGTTTGTGCGGCATTGAATTGTTGGCTACTGTGAGCTGCTCTGAGCCCCCCTCAGGGTTAGAAGGATGGGGTATACATATAGTAAATAAATAAACATGTTAGCCCTTCCCACTTACACTGCATAGAGAATGCAAGTCTGAAGAGAAGACTCTGAGGTTCTTGTCTCCATGCAGTCTGGAAACATTGAAGAGAGTGGGAGAAATGAAGATGGATGGGGAGACAAGGCTAATGTGCTCTGTCTCCCTCATTTGTTTACTTAGGGGCATCAAACATATGAACAGATCTGTTGTACCTTTAGAATATGATAAAAAAGAGGCATATGATTGATGTGCAGCCAGTATGACGCAAGCTTGCTAAAAAAATGTACAGCTGATGCCTTTTCTGCAGAGCCAACTGTAAACACTGCATGTTGCTTCTAACAGATTTGTGTAAATGTTTAGGTGACATTCAAAACCTTTTACTTTTGCCAAATTTTCATGACCTCAACATTGAGCTAAGGAGACCCCATTTGAAGGTAGGGACCCACAGTTTAAGAAGCAGTGCACTACACCATATTGGTTGTCTATGAATGAATCTTCTGGAGTGTGGAATGGTGGGAGTGTGGAGGGATGGGTGTGTTGTTTTTGTGACGTGTGTTGGGGAAAGCATTCAATTTTGTTGCCCAATGTACAATGACAATAAAGTTATAAATAAAAATGTAATGTTTGTTTATGGGATTAACATAACTCAAAAACCACTGGACGAATTGCTGCCAAATTTGCCCACAAGACACCTACTAACCCAAGGAGTGACCATCACTCAAAAAAATTGATTTTATCGTTTGGGAGTTGTAGTTGCTGGGATTTATAGTTAATCTACAATAGAAGAGCATTCTAAATTCCACCAGTGATGGAATTGGGCCAAACTTAGCACACAGGACTCCCATGACCAACATAAAACACTAGAAGGGTTTGGTAGGCATTGACTTTGAGTTTGGGAGTTGTAATTCACCTACATCCAGAGAGCACTGTGGACTCAAACAATGATGGATCTGGACCAAACTTGGCACAAATACTCCATATGCCCAAATATGAACGCAAATGGAGTTTGGGGAAAATAGACCTTGACATTTGGGAGTTGTAGTTACTGTGATTTGGGGGAAATGGAAGGAAAAAGGAAGAGGGGCCAACCAAGAGCAAGATGGATGGATGGCATCCTTGAAGTGACTGGCTTGATCTTGAAGGAGCTGGGGGTGGTGACGGCCGACAGGGAGCTCTGGCGTGGGCTGGTTCATGAGGTCAGGAAGAGTCGGAAGTGACTGAGCGAATGAACAACAACTTCTACTACAATCAAAGAGCATTCTGAACCCCACCAGTGACAGAATTGGGGAAACTTCCCACACAGAACCCCCATGACCAACAGAAAATACTTAAGACCAGTGTTTCTCTACCTGGGGGTCGGGACCCCTGGGGGGGTCGTGAGGGGATGTCAGAGGGGTCACTAAAGACCATCATAAAATGCAGTATTTTCTGTTGGTCATGGGGATTTTGTGTGGGAAGTTTGGCCCAATTTTATCGGTGGTGGGGTTCAGAATGCTCTTTGATTGTAGGTGAACTATAAATCCCAGCAACTACAACTCCCAAATGTCAAGGTCTCTTTTCCCCTAACTCCACCAGTGTTTACGTTTGGACATATTGAGTATTTGTGTCAAGTTTGGTCCCTATCCATCATTGATTGAGTCCACAGTGCTCTCTGGACATGGGTGAACTACAACTCCAAAACTCAAGGACGATGCCCAGCAAACCCTTCCAGTATTTTCTGTTGGTTATGGAAGTTCTGTGTGCCAAGTTGGTTTAATTCCATTGTTGGTAGAGTTCAGAATGCTCTTTGCTTGAACTACAAATCCAAGCAACTGACAAAATCAATCCCTCCCAACCTCAGCAGTATTTAAATTTGGGTATGTATGATTTGTGCCAAATGTGGTCTAGTGAATGAAAATACATCCTGCATATTGGATATTTACAATTCATAACAGTAGCAAAATTACAGTTACGAAGTAGCAACTAAAATAATTTTATGATTGGAGGTCACCACAACATGAAGAACTGTATTAAGGGGTCACGGCATTAGGAAGGTTGAGAACCACTGCTTAAGACCATCCAGTCCAACTCCCTTCACCAGGGCAAGAAAACGTAATCAAAGCCCTCCTGACAAAGAGCCATCCAGCCATAGATATAGATAGATATGTATGATTTACACACAGAGAGATATAGTATCATAGATTTGAAAGGGACCCCTAAAAAAAGTACAATTATATGTTGTATGTTCCAGAGTAGGCAAACCAAACAATCTTCACATCAACACTGACAAAGAAACAGCAAGAAATACATATATTGGAAACCAAAACTTTCTCATTACTTTGTTTTCCAGATCACCACACTGGGCCACAGTAACACGTGGCAGGGGATGGCTAGTCCAAACTAAAATCTATTCCATTCTAATTAAAGTGCTCCTGGGCACCAAATGCAGAATGTAACATTATTTTAGTAAGAGTGCCCTTCTCCAATTTGCTTCTCAAAGGCAGAAATGAATTGGGATGCATGAAGCAAATCACATCTTCAGAAAGCAGTCCCAGCTGTAGCATCCACATATCCACATTTTGGGTATCACAGAGAAGGTGTGTGGGTAAGGTTTAACTTGTATATGATTCATTGCTAGTTATTTAACGCTAGGGGGCATTGGAGATCTCCCAAAGAGTGTTTCTATTTCTAGCAGAAGGGGAGTTCAATAGTAACTTTAGCCAGAAAAGAGCTTCTCAGAATTACATCAACAGATGCTGTGAAATGGAAGGGAATAGAAAGAGAAATTAGACAGAAATACAAATATAGATGGTAAAATAAGTCATCTGGAAACTGGAAATATTGTTTATAGTCTTCGTATTACTACAGCCTTCAGCTTTGATATATATTGAAGGAAAGGTATGGAGTGGAGAGAGAAAATGTCATATTTAAAGTTTTTCCATTCTACTTGGCAATTGGAGTTAGATTTTCAAGCAGTGGCATTAATCATGTAAAGGGCAAGAGGATACCTGTTCATGGACTATGAAGTGAATAGAGAAATTGTGTCTGCCTCTTCCATCTCAAGATCCACAATAGTGGGAGGCATCTAAATAAACCACAAATATAGTAAAGACATGTATACCTTGTCCTTATATTGACAGATTCCATGATTTCATAACATCAAGCCATGACAGTTAAATTGGGAGGAGCCCCCGGTGGTGCAGTGGAATAAACCCCTGTGCTGGCAGGATTGAAGACCAACAGGTATCAGTTTCGAATCCGGGGAGAGCGCGGATGAGCTCCCTCTATCAGCTCCAGCTCCTCATCCGGGGACATGAGAGAAGCCTCCCACAAAAATGGTAAAAACATCAAAACATCCGGGCGTCCCCTGGGCAAGTCGCTCCTGATATGACAAAAAAAAAAAAAGTTAAAATGGGGTCAAATTGCATTAATTCTACAGTACAGATGTACTCATCCCCTGTTAGCACTTCATCATCTTCTCTATATAATGTTCCTTCTTCTTCCTTGTGCAATCCTCCCTTTTTAACGTCCCAGGCAGCCTGAGTTCATTCTGAGCTTTAGCTTTTCTGATTTTCCTTCTGGAAGCATTGTCTATTTATGTGTATTCCCCTCGGTGGTTTCGCCTTTCTTTCATTTCTTTTGCACATCTTTCAGTGCATCTGAAAAAAACGTTGTTTCTTTCAAAGCCTCCCACTTTTCTTCTCATTGGAATTGCTTGCAAAACTATATCTTCAGTATTTCTCCTTTAAGAAAGTCCCATGCACCATGAACTTCCTTACCTTTTAGCATTTCTGTCCAAGGATTCCCACCCATGTTTCCCTAACCTTCCAGAAACCAGCTTTCCTGAAGTTCAGAGTTTGCGTCTGGTCATATTTGGCTTTCTCTTTCCTCTAAGAGAACATGGCCACTCCTACCCAAGGATCCCACTGTTTCCACCCCATTCAGCAGTTCATCTCTGTTGGTCAGATCGAAAACAGCTGATTCACCTTTTGTACAATGAACTTGTCTGCAAACCCAATCAGGAATTTTTTGGACAGTACATTAAATATGTCTCCCTGAACTCAATGAAACTTCTGAATAAGCTTCCTGAGAACTTCCTATGATACTGGTTATTTGGCTTTGCGTGTATATGTGATAAAGGCCTTTTCCTGAGCAATACAGCTTAAAGGGAAGGGCAACCCCTCTGAGTAAACAAAGGGTTAGTGTTGTGTCAGGCTGAGTTACATTTATGATGGTCAGCATCATAGAGGAGACACGGAGATCATGAGAGACTGTTACCCAATGAGGATAAACGGTATCATCACTGTCATCGCTACAAGATGCTTCCAAATGATAAGTTATGGGAAGGGGAGGATCGAGGAACCTTTCTCACCTGGTAAAATGTGATTGCAGGCTGGGCAAAGACTCCCCAGTTTCCCCACAAAGACATAAAACCCCGAATTCCATCTGTATCACGAGTGGAATAGGATTGTTCCACTAGTTGCATTAGGGGCTTAATGTTGCTTTTTAAACTCAGCTGAATATAGACTAGCTAGTTTGTAACTCTGACCCCATCTACACTACCATATAAAATCCAGATTTTTCTGCTTTGAACCAGATTATATGGCAGTGAAGACTAATATAATCCAGTTCAAAGAACATAACCTGGATTTTATATGGCAGTGTAGATGGTGTCTCTGTCACTGCTTCTAAGTAATGACATCAGGATGATATTTTGTAAATGAGTTGCCTGCCCATTTGCTATTGCAGATTGCTTAATTTAAAAATAAAAGCTTTGTTTAATAACCGCCTATTTCATAGAATCATAGAGTTGGAAGAGACCTCATGGGCCATCCAGTCCAACCCCCTTCCAAGAAGCAGGAATATTGCATTCAAAGCACCCCCAACAGATGGCCTTCCAGCCTCTGTTTCAAAGCCTCCAAAGAAGGAGCCTCCACCACACTCTGGGGCAGAGAGTTCCTCTGCTGAACAGCTCTCACAGTCAGAAAGTTCTTCCTCATGTTCAGATGGAATCGCCTTGTACTTTGAAGCCATTGTTCTGCGTCCTAGTCTCCAGGGCAGTAGAAAACAAGCTTGCTCCCTCCTCCCTATGACCTCCTCTCACATATTTATACATGGCTATCATGTCTTGTCTCAGCCTTCTCTTCTTCAGGCTAAACATGCCCAGCTTTTTAAGCCACTCCTCATAGGGCTTGTTCTCCAGACCCTTGCCCTCCTCTGAACACATTCCAGTTTGTCAACATCTCCCTTCAATTGTGGTGCCCAGAATTGGACACAGTATTCCAGATGTGGTGTAACCAAGCCAGAATAGAGGGGTAGCATGACTTCCCTGGATCTAGACACTATACTCCTATTAATGCAGGCCAAAATCCCATTGGCTTTTTTGGCCGCCGCATCACATTGTTGGCTCATGTTTAACTTGTTGTCCACAAGGACTCCAATATTTTTTTCACATGTACTGCTCTTGAGCCATGCGTACACTCATTTATATGTTTGCATTTCATTTTTTCTGCCTAAGTGGAGTATCTTGCATTTGTCACTGTTGAACTTCATTTTGTTAGTTTTGGCCCATCTCTCAAATCTGTGAAGATCGTTTTGAATCCTTCTCCTGTCCTCTGGAGTATTGGCTATCCCTCCCAATCTGGTGTCGTCTGCAAACTTGATTATCATGCCTTCTAACCGTTTTCATGTGCCTTGGCCAATGTGTGTAGATTTTCATATAGAATTCTCACATCCCACAGGGGACGAGGAGAGAAAATCTCTGCAGAGTCAAAAGTGGACAAAGAGCAAGTGAAGCCTGCAGGACCTGCCCACTGGGTTGCTCGCTCATATGTGATGAAGGCTAGATGGTCTCATGGGGTCCCCTTTCTTACTCTAGAGCAGGAGGTGGGTCCATTTACAATTTAGGTGCAAACTTCCTATTCTGTAACATGTGAGGCTGTATGTGTATATAATATACTAGCCGTCCCCTGCCACGCATAGCTGTGGCCCAGTCTGGTGATCTGGAAAATAAAGTAATTAGAAAGTATTGGTTTCTAATATATGTAATTTCTTTATGCTTGTGGGTAAACAGTATTTCTTGCTGTTTCTTTGTCAGTGTTGATGTGGAGAGTGTCTGGTTTGTCCACTCTGGAACATGCAACATATCATTGTCCTTTCAAATCTAAGACACTATATCTGTGTTTGTGTGAATCATATCTATCTATCTATATCTTTGGCTGGACGGCTCTTTGTCAGGAGGGCTTTGATTATGTTTTCTTGCCCTGGTGAAGGGAGTGGGACTGGATGGTCTTAATTATGGGGGTTCAGTGTGGGAAGTTTGCCCCAGTTCTGCCATTGGTGGGGTTCAGCATGCTCTTTGATTGTAGTTGAACTATAAATCCCTGTAACTACAATGTCAAGGTCTATTTCCCCCAAAGTCCATCTGTGTTCATATTTGGGCATATGGAATATTTGTGCCAAGTTTGGTCCAGGTCCATCATTGTTTGAGTCCACAGTGCTCTCTGATTGGAGGTGAACTACAACTCCCAAACTCAAGGTCAATGCCCACCAAACCCTTCTAGTGTTTTCTGTTGGTCATGGGAGTCCTGTGTGCTATGTTTGGTTCAATTCCATCATTGGTGGGGTTCAGAATGCTCTTTGATTGTAGGTGAACTATAAATCCCAGAAATTACAACTCCCAAATGTCAAGGTCTATTTTCCCCAAACTCCACCTGTGTGCACATTTGGGCATATCAAGTATTTGTGCCAAATTTGTTCCAGTGAATGAAAATACATCCTGCATATCAGGTATTTCCATTATGATTCATAACAGTAGCAAAATTACAGTTATGACATAGCAATGAAAATAATTTTATGGTTGGTCCAGATCCATCATTGTTTGAGTCCACAGTGCTCTCTGATTGGAGGTGAACTACAACTCCCAAACTCAAGGTCAATGTCCACCAAACCCTTCTAGTGTTTTCTGTTGCTCAGGGGAGTCCAGTGTGCCACGTTTGGTTCAATTCCATTATTGGTGGAGTTCAGAATGCTCTTTGATTGTAAGTAAACTATAAATCCCAGCAACTACAGCTCCCAAATGACAAAATCATTTTTTTTAGTGATGGTCACTCCTTGGGTTAGTAGGTTTCTTGTGGCCAAATTTGATGGCTATTTGTCGAGTGGTTTTTGAGTTATGTTAATCCCACAAACGAACATTACATTTTTATTTATATAGACTTCCATCCTTTTAACATTATGTGATGAGCAGAAGGAGACGGAGACACCGTGACAGTGAAGGCGACAGCCTACAGCTATGGAAGGCACAGATCTACTTTCAAAGAGGAGGGGCAAAGTACTGGTATTTCCCTTTTCCCATGCTATTGCTGTTCAGATATCTTAGAGACTGGAGTTATTTCCATGTGCATAAATCAACATAGATTTTATTGCCGTGAAATGTTTACTTAAATGTGGTCATCATCTTCAGAGATTCATGTCTCATGGAGAAATGAGAGAAGGAACAGAAAAGAAAACGGAGGATGCATTTCACCACTTTGTTGCATTGTTTAGGGGGAGGGAGAGAAACAATGATCTTTGCTTCGCTTGTGACCAAGTGCTCACTCACATTTAAGTACAATCACAACAACTGCTATACAGAACAGAATCCATCGTACAAAAAGAGAAGTAACTGTTCAAATTTACTATCAGTAAAAGAAATTGACACCTGACCTTTATCTCATGTAGGAAAATGACCTCATCTTCCTAGCCAGCACTTACGCACTGTCCACAAGACAGCTAAAGAGGAATCATTGGATCAAGAGTTGGAAGAAGGAGCTTTATGGGCCATCAGGACCAATTCCTATAGGGACGATTTGCAATTGCACACTTTGTTGGCCTGGATTTTCTCACTACCAGCTCATCTTGCCTTTTTTACAACTAAACAATTACCTCTTTGAATATTAAGTAAAACTCAGATTGGTTTGTTTGAATTGGCAGCCCTTTCCAATTTGTTCATTTCCAGAACAAAAAAGTTTAATCTTATTTTCAATATATATATGTATTGAAAATATATATTGAAAATACAAATTGCATCGTTCGGGGCTACATGGGGCATGGCTCCAAAGTTGCAAATCAAGAAGAGGATGCCCCTAGATTAGTGCTTCTATAAAACAATCATGCCTGTGATGACATTTCAAAAGATATCAACCATGGATGGTATTTACATAGAGGTTTGCAAAAAACTGTACACTGCAATTGGTTATATTATTTTATAGGACATTATGTCAGAGCTGGAAGAGGGACGTCTCACACATTGCACAACCACCACCATTGTTTGCCACTGAATGCTCAAGGGGCCCTCAAGCTAAGCAACATTCAGGCTGTAGACCATCTCCAGTTTTCTGACAATTGTAACTGATTGAAAACAAAGCCAACACACTTCTTCAACACTTGTTTTACACATCCATACAGTCCACCTAAGTATGGATGTTCTGTCGATTGGAGAAGAAAGATGACAACCTTTTGATGATGAAGATGAACAAGAAAAGTAACAAGACAGTTTTTATGTACGTAATGGTTAGCCCTCATGAAAGTCCTGAATATGAACCAAGGGTAGGGGAGAGGATATCTCAAAATCAGCAACATTTTGTTGAAACATTCACACCTAGCTCCAGCAGACAAGAGCCCTTTGTCTCACCCTGGTCATTCCACAGATATATAAACCCCTTTTCCTAGTTTCAACACATCTCACTACCTCTGAGGATGCTTGCCATAGATGCAGGCAAAACGTCAGGAGAGAATGCCTTTAGACCATGGCCATATAGCCCGAAAAAACCTACAACAACCCAACATTTTGTTTCTTGGGATGCTTCCAATGGAGGCTATCATGGAGTTGCCCCGGAACACCTAACAAATTCCTAGAATGTCTTAGTCCTTCGAGGTGCCTCTGTGGTAATTTTTGCCCCTTTTAAATGCAGTGATCTGGTTAGGTTGTGAGACCTTTCACAACAAATCTTGCTTAGCATCCAAACGTTCACCCACTTTTGACTGAAAAAAGTATTTAACTCATTCTTGAACATTTCACAGAGGACCTTATCACATTTGGAAATACTCTGTTTCTGAGAACGATTTTGAGAACGATTTCGAACGGGTCCCATCACACGATGTTTGTCCCATCCCGTCAATATTCCATAGGACTCCGTTTGCAAAGCATCGCAGAAATGGATTCTGGAACATGGAAGACTCACAGCAATGCAGAAATGGATTGTTTGCAGATGGATTTCTAATCGTGTTTTTTGAAATACTATGGATACTTCCATTGCTGAATCATTTGTGTGTGTGTGTGTGTGTGTGTGTGTGTGTGTGTGTTGGGAAAATCTGTATGCTTCCCATCAGCAATGATTCTTTTTAAAAGGTTATCGAGTGATATAGGGGATGTTTTGAATGGATTGGGGGGAGCCAGCCCTCAGTGGTGTGATGAGTCAAAGCACAGAATTTTCAAATCATAAGAATTGTAATAATTAGGTGTGAGGAGGAGAGTATGCATCCAGGGGCAGCCCTAGGTAATTTTCAACGGTAAGTAAACAGTATTCCCCCCCCCCCCAACCAATCACTGATATATATATTCTGTTCATCGTGGGAGTTCTGTGTGCCATATTTGGTTCAATTCCATCATTGGTGGAGTTCAGAATGCTCTTTGATTGTAGGTGAACTATACATCCCAGTAACTACAACTCGCATATGTCAAGGTCTATTTTCCCCCAAGAGCGCCTCAGGAGCGCCCCTGGGCAAAATCAACTATACTGAAAATGCTTACTTTGCGTAATGGCTTGAGCCGCCCCTGTATGCATCCCATCTCAATACAGTATGCAAAAAAATATGGGATGCATACTGATATAAACAGATTATATCCCAATGTGATAAGGTCCATAATTTTGCCAAAGCAGCAACTGTGAGACCTGACTATTAATATTTGTTTGTCACAACAAGAATGGTACTAATGGTCTACAGCTGGCTGGAGAATCACATCCCTTGTTCCACACAGAATATTATTGTCAATTGAAAAAGAAATCAAGATCGTTCATTTGAATTCTGGATCCAAAGATACACACAATTTGTTCAAATAGGTTGGAGGGCAGCTACAACATTTACACAATCAAACATTAAGTACAAATTGAGTTATGTTACAACAAACTAAAATGTAGGTCTGCAGACTTCGGTTGTAGTATTACTGATTTGGATGGCATCACCTTTTGGGATTTCTGATTATCACTCAATTTGGAACAAATTACTGCATCGGCAAACTTGTCTTACGCTCTCCATCTGCTTATTGTGCTTGTCATGGATCATCTGTCCACTACTAAAAGGATAAGGGTAGGCTTCAAAATGAGCAACCCTTCTGCATTATGGCTCTGGATATGTTTCATTGCTCTTTACTCAACTGAGATCACAATGAGGTGAATAAACTTTTAGCACAGATCACTGTGAATATTCGGCACTCTTATTTTGTGCACCCGTATTGCAAAAATCAAGTCACCTCGAGTAAACCAATGAACTTTGGGGTCAAAAGCCTTCATCAGCATTCCCCAAGAAACCAATCACTTAAGTGAGCAAACACATCCAAAATCATCCACCCCCTTTTAATACAGACTGGAAAATCCCAACTTGCAATTTTTCCAGTGTACACAACTAAGGTTATGATCTCAGTTGGAGTCACAGGACTATTGTTATGCTATCCACTCAAATAAAACACTACAATGAGCTAATATATTTGAACTGCAGTCTGTAAATGTTTGCTTTTAAATTATAGTTCCCATACTTCCATTGTCAGTGTATATGGTCATAGGGTAATTGGGGAGTTATAGTCCAAAAAGTATATTTTGCATGAAGTTAGGATGGATAATATAGGTTTAGTCTCTCTTATCTAGAAAATAAAAGGCTTCAAAATCCAAAATTGTCCACATTTGTGTGTGAGATTGTAACATGCTTGCTTTCTGATGGTTCAATGTACAACAAACGTTTGTTTCATGCACAAATTATTTAAAATATTGTGCATAATATTACCTCCCAACTGTGTGTACAAAGTTAAAGTTTGTGTTTAAACTTTGTTCCCATCTCCAAGATACATTGTTCCAAAATCTGGAAAAATCCAAGCCTTTCAGATAAGGGATACTCAACTTGTATTATCAAACCCAATTCTGTTTGTTTACAATTGCATGAGTTACAGAATGTGCAATACAGTACCATCTCAGATATCTTATACATATTACCAAACATAAATGACTGCCAAATGTTATGCTAGGTTCCACATGAATTCTGCATGGGGCAAAAAGTCAAGGCTAACTACATAATTCTGGATAATATAGGCACTGTTAAAGACCCAAAGGTAGGCTTCAAAATGAGCAATCCTGCTACATTTATGATCCAGGATATGTTCTAATGGTCTTTAATATAAGGTTAATTACACTCTGTATTTGGGTAATTGTATGGGGGTAGAGCAGTTAGATTTCGTTAAGAGTACGACTTTTAGAAGAAAGGGACGTACTGGTAAATCCAGTCATGTTGTTTAAGCAAAGATATTTTGTGTATATTCCATACTACAACTAATAAGGTTCTCTATTGCCTGATTTGACATAACCCAAACATAATAGCTTAAAATGTCCTGAAACATTAAGCAGGAGTATAAAGTCAGGCCATCAAATGCTAATCAATGTGGTCAGTTGAAACATTCACACCTAGCTCCAGCAGACAAGGGTTCTTTGTCCCATCCTGGTCATTCCACAGATATATAAACCCAATTTTCCTAATTCCAGCAGACCTCACTACCTTTGAGGATGCTTGCCATAGATGCAGGCAAAACGTCGGGAGATAATGCCTCTAGAACATGACCATATAGCTTGAAAAAACCTACAACAACCCAGTATGAAGTCATCAGTAGATGAGCCATGTGACAATCATAGATTGTTTTTGCTGGAAACTGTAAACCACTGACTATTTTGGACTACAGACCGACACTTCTGTTCAGTATATGAATTTAATTGTGTGCTGGTCTGCGACAAAGTTTTATAAAAATACTGACAATGTTCAGCCAGTCTTTGACTGAGCGTGAATGGGAGCATAATGCTGCCTGTCTGGACTGATGACCTTAACCTGATTCCACATGTGGTCAGTTCTACTATGTCCATAATAGACATTAGGTGTTTCTGATGTGACACCAGGGCCTGCTTAGTGTAGGCTTTTTAAGGCATAACATCAAAAGAGTTTAGAGCAGTGGTTCTCAGCCTGGGGTCCCCAGATGTTTTTGGCCTCCAACTCCCAGAAATCCTAACAGCTGGTGATTTGGCTGGGATTTCTGGGAGTTGTAGGCCAAAAATATCTGGGGACCCCAGGTTGAGAACTACTGGTTTAGAGCACCTAGGGACAATACTGGTTCACATCCTTCTGGGGAACCTCTGAATGGAGCTGTCATTCATGGTTAGATTACTAAAATTCTTAAAGGCATGACAATCAAAGATGGAAGCATCAAACCAATGCAATAGAGTTTTCCAGTCACTTATTTTAACCTAGCAGAGCATGCAATAGCATGTAGCTTTCTGCAAACTTTGAATTTAGATCCTGAGATCAAGGCTAGCAGGAAAGTGGGAGATGGTCAAAAGGTTAGGCCATTGTGGATTCTGGTGTCTCTTAACCAGAGAGATAGACTATTGGACATTTTAATCTGTGCCACCCACCCAAAAGAAGATACCAAATGCTCCTTGAAAAAGAAAGACTTGATGGGCATAGTCTTGACATTAATTTCCCATAAACCCCCCAGACTTTGGCATTCAGTCCCACCAACACAGTGCTTGCTGTTCTCAAGGCCTTCGGGTTCTTCCATTTCTCACTCCAGATATTCTTCCATATTGTCTCTCAAGAGCAACAGAATGATGCTCTGTTTTCTGTTTCACGTATTGAATGGGTGATGTGACACCAGGAGCTGCATAACCCATGATATCATATTTTTCGTAGTTTGCGGTGGCGCTGTCCAATCACTAAAGTGTTTCAGGATCGGCATAGAACAAGTTAGTATTGTGCTGCTTCTTCCACGTCTAAACGGTGTCAGAGTCTCACGATGATTAAATGTATGTTCACACATACACACTCACACACTCATACATACACACAGAATGCAGGCTGGAGAGCAATGCTTTTAAAAAGTGACAACGACGCCATCACATGGTTACTCTACATCACTGTCGTCCTGGTTGCTAGGGCTGGTGAGTTTGAAAAAAAACCACACATTTTTTCCCCCCAGTCGGTTTGGTCCAGTGGAGTAAAGTCACCCTCAATGAGATATATAGATATAGATATAGATAGATATATATAGATAGATATATGTTTTAAAAAAATATCAGCAGGAAGGTTCTCTGGAAATAGATTCTGTTTGATGTCGCTAGTCTGTCTTTTCTGTTTTGCCCTCTTTCACAGCAGCCTCTGAAGTTTTCCGCAGGGGGGCCTTCTCTGAGTTGGCATGTCCTTGGCCAGATTCTGCTGCTCCACCATTTTTGTGCGCTGTGTGCTTTTCCAAGTAGTTCAGCATTTCACTGAGAACAGTTTGGAAAGTGCTGAGGGCAGCACATATAGCTGGAGTTCCAAAGCCATGAGTGATCAAACTGTAAAGCAGGGAGAAAGAGAGAGAAATATTGAAGAGTTTACTGCACACAGATTCTCATTTTGCTGAAATTGAAGACTTGTCCGTTAAAATATTTATTACTGTTGAAAGAAGATGGGGAAGGGGGGGGGGGGGGGAAATCAAGGCCAGATACAACTTCAAAGGTTGATTTTTCTGGTTGGAGGGTTAGAAGCATCTGGAGACCACATCTACAACTGGGTGTAAACCCTGCATTGCAACAGATACCCTTGAATTCCTCTGACATCAAGTGTGACTGATCATAAAATTGGTTGCCAATGACCCACATTACTCATAGTATACAAAGAGCATCGAAAGCAGCAGGTTCAATTTATAAGCCGTACCATCATAGATACCCAGGCACAATCAGACCTGCCCTGCAAGTCTTTAAAACAAAAATAATGCCAACACTTATATTTGGGGCTGAAATTTGGGGGCACATCAATTTGGCCAAGATCGAAGCCTTCCAAGTTAAGCAGCTTCGCACCTTCCTGGGCCTTTCCAGAACAACACTGATGGTAGCAGTAAGGGCTGAGCTAGGAATACTCCCAGTAAAAGCTCAAATCTTAATGAGACAGTTTAATTACTGGTCAAAAGTAAACTCTATGGATCCCAGTAGACTTCCTCGCCTATGTCTAGAGGATCAAGTCCAGCATGACCAGAAGTCATTGTGGATGGCGGCTCTGAATAATGAGTTGGCTGGATTTGGTCTGCCTTTGCAATTTCTGGGTGTTTTGGATCCGGGGGCAGGGCAAAGAAAAGTACATGGCCTTGGCGTGTCTCCAGGCTAGTAGTCAAACTTTCACAGCATGTCACCCTTGCGTTGTTGGCTTAAAGTATTCCTGGGGGATTCATCAAACCTAGCCAGGAAACCGAGCTACATTTCTGAGAACAGGAGACACTGCTCAAGCCCAGTGTAAACAAGGATTTGTCATAAAGGTGATCCCAAAGAAGTTACTGGTATAGTTTGCCCAACCCTTTGCTCTTTTCACAATACTATTTGACGCTATATTAGCATCTTGCTGATGCATTCAGCTGTCATACTGAGGCTGGATCTACACTATCCAGTTTCTGAATCCAGATTATTGGCTTTGAACTGGATTATATTGCAGTGTAGACTCATATAATCCAGTTCAAAGCAGATAATCTGGATTTAGAAACTGGATTATGTTGTAGCGTAGATTCAGTCTGGCTTGGATTGGTAAGGTTCTCCATGCCTCCTTTGCTATATCTTGAGGTTAAGTAATAAACCAATAAACCTTATCTCAGCCTGATGTTTGAATTCATCAGATGGCCATGAAAGCATCTGTTGAAAAACTGCTGGCGTCTTCCCGTTGCTGCTGCTTCTGCCACTTTTGGACATCAGTAGCACACACTGGTAGCCAATGACTTCATGAATGGCCATTTCCAGTCCCACTGTGTGCCATTATTTAAAAGAGGAATCCACAAACTTTTTAAACAGAGGGCCAGGTCACAGTCCCTCAAACTGTTCGAGGGCCGGATTATAATTTTTTTTAAATGAATGAATTCGTATGCACACTGCACATATCTTATTTGTAGTGCAAAAAACCCACTTATAAACAATACAATAATTAAAATGAAAAACAATGTTAACAAATATAAACTTAGTAGTATTTCAATGGGAAGTGTGGGCCTGCTTTTGACTGATGAGATAGGATTGTTGTTGTTGTTGTGTGCTTTCAAGTCATTTCAGACTTAGGTTGACCCTGAGCGAGGGCCAGGTAAATGACCTTGGAGTGCCATATTCGGCCCCCGGGCCGTAGTTTGAGGACCCCTGCTCTAAACGGTTCAGGACCTGCCTATCTTCGTGACTGCATCCTCCCCTATGAGCCCATGCGGTCCTTAAGATCTTCCGGGGATGCTCTTCTCTCGCTCCCACCCCCGTCTCAGGTGTGGCTGGTGGGCACGAGAGAAAGGGCATTCTCGGTGGTGGCCCCTCGTGTCTGGAACTCCCTCCCCAGGGAGATTAGGCTGGCACCCTCCCTATCCACATTCCGTAACGACTTAAAAATGTGGATATTTCTTTGTGCATTTGATCGATCACTCCTATGACAGATGATCTGAATCACGACATGAATCATGACCTGAATCCAAATTCCTATATTTCATTACTACATTTTTAAGTTAAGCTGAACTGATCCTGTTTAATTGCTCTATTTCTATGCTATCATTCCTATGCCACTATACATTTCTATCCACCTTATTGACCAGCCTATCCTTTAACTAGTTTTGCATATTGGCCCCCTCCCTCCCCTCCAAAAATGAGTTTGTTGTTGCTTTTGATGTTTGTTTATTATTGTTTATGCTGTTTTTATGCTACTTTAATATGGTATTGTTCTGTTTTTAATTGTATGTTGCCTTGGGCTTGGCCCCATGTAAGCTGCCCCGAGTCCCTTCAGGGAGATGGAGGCGGGGTAGAAAAATAAAGTTCTTCTTGTATTGTTGAAGGTTTTCATGGCCGGAATCACTGGGTTCCGTGATTCCGGAATCACTAGGTGTGAATGTTTCAACTGACCACCTAGCTCCAGCAGACAAGAGTCCTTTGTCTCACCCTGATCATTCCACAGATATATAAACTCTTTTTCCTAGTTCCAACAGACCTCACTACCTCTGAGGATGCTTGCCATAGATGCAGGCGAAACGTCAGGAGAGAATGCCTCTAGACCATGGCCATATAGCCCGAAAAAACCAACAACCCAAAATTCTTCTTTTTCTTCTTGGCTAATACCAACAGGAAGATGGTATTATCAGAGAAGAGCTGTGGAGCTAAGGCGATGCTCTCGCTCTTTCCTGAACACCATGTCCCTGACCCAGATCATATTTGAGAAAAGACAAAGGTGTCAGATTTCTCTCTGGTAAGCACTGCATTGCACTGTGAATTAAAGTTTGCATTGCCATCTGTTTTCTTTAAAAGCTTCCTACTGGTTAGCAATGAAGTATTTCCTGATATGGAAGCCCAATGGTGGAGAAAGTTTCAAATAGTCATTTCCTCCTACTAGCCATCTGGTAA
Source organism: Anolis sagrei (assembly GCF_037176765.1). NCBI lineage: Eukaryota > Metazoa > Chordata > Lepidosauria > Squamata > Anolidae > Anolis > Anolis sagrei. The sequence continues at coordinate 151,211,016 of NC_090021.1, forward strand.
AATATAGGAATAACATCAGTGGAAAAAATGTTGGCAGTCTACATTTTAAAACTCTGACAGGTCAGGAGCTACCCAATGTCTGTAAATCATCTGTCTTGGAGTGAACCATCACAAGATCTCTGATCTTCTAGATTGAAAATCAATTGTGATATAAGGATGAAGTGATTACCATTTGCTTATTCTCTTATTCATGCAATATCCCATCATCCATTCTCTTTATGTATCACTAGCTGCCTCCTGCCATGTGTTGCTGTGGCTCAGTCTGTGTATATGTGTTTTGTATGTGAATATGGGTGTGTATATATTTGTGTATATATGTATATGTGTGTTTGCGTATACATTTGTGATTTTGCACATGCCTTGCAATGTATTTTTGTTTTGTTTTTTTGGCTTTTAAACTCTCTTCTACTGTGTTTTTCAGTGTTTTTATGAGTGCTGTTCACTCGTTGGCCTGATAGGTGTATTGTGTCCAAATTTGGTGTCAATTCAACAACTTGGAGCAGTGCCAGAGAATGGTAAAAAGTATGGAAAATTAAAAAAATTGAAGAGAGATTGACATTGATGAAACCCAATGGGATGAAGTTTATGGCTGGAATGTTTTAATAGAGGGGTATGGCCTATTTTTGAAAAATATGAAAGGGGGAATAGTAGTATTGTATATCAAGGATGCTTATACTTGTGAGGAGGTTCATAAAGTAAATACTGAAGGTCAGGTTGAGAGTATCTGAGTAAAAATTAAGGAGGAAAGAAATGATAGGGATATCATTGTGGGCAGGCATGTAGCCGGGGGGGGGGGGGGGGGCTTGAGGGGCTTCAGCCCCCCCCACCCCAAAATTCTCAGGGTGGTCTGTGAGAAGGCCTTAAAAGGTAAAGGTAAAGGTAGTCCCCTGACATTAAGTCCAGTCATGTCTGACTCTGGGGTGTGGTGCTCATCTCAATTTCTAAGCCGAAGAGCCAGCGTTGTCCGTAGACACCTCCAAGGTCATGTGGCTGACATGACTGCATGAAGCGCCGTTACCTTCCCGCCGGAGCGGTACCTATTGATCTACTCACATTTGCATGTTTTCAAACTGCTAGGTTGGCAGAAGCTAGGGCTGACAGCGGAAGCTCACGCCGCTCCCTGGAATCGAACCTGCGACCTTTCGATCAACAAACTCAGCAGCTCAGTGCTTTAACCCACTGCGCCACCGGGGGCTCCTTACTGGTACATTATTTAAACTGCTATGTTTATTCATATCATGATCTGATCACCATGCTCAAAATATCCCATATGCATGGGGGCATTGGGATAGCAATACAACAAGTTTACTAGGGTAGATACTCACCCCCCCCCCCAAAAAAACCCAGCCCCCCCAATCAAACTCAGGACCCTCCGAATCAAAATCCTGGCTATGGGCCTGATTGTGGGGGTCTACTACTGATCTCCCAGCCAGACTTGGATGATGACTGCCTAGAATAGATGGCCAGTTGGTCACATATTTTAGAAAGGAGAGATATAACAGTAATGGGAGATTTTAACTATCCTGATATTTGTTGGGAGACAAACTCTGGCAAGAATATCAGAAGGTCATGAAGAATGAGAGTTTCTGAAAAGCAAGATATCAGAGGCACAATTTCAAACAATGCCAATGAGAAATTAAAATAGGTGTCTAATATAACCCAGAATGGATGTATAAGGATTTTTCAATTGAGCTAAGATTGAAATGGAACATGTACAAGACATGGAAAAGGAGGGAGTCACTAAAGAAGGATTCAGAAAACTAGCCAGCATGTGGAGAAATAAGATTAGAAAAGGCAGAACACAGAGCAAGCTTGTGATTGCTAGAGAGATTGATGAAGAGAAGACTGAGTGGTGATATGATTGCTTTCTTTAAATATCTCAAGGGCTGTCACCAAGAGGAGTGGGCAGGACTTCCCTAGGTCCAATGGTTTTTTTAAGCTACACAAAGATCAGTTTCAGTACAACGTTACAAGGAACCTCTTGAAAGTGAGACTGGTTTGGCAATGGAACCAGTTGCCTCCACAAGTGGTGAGGCTTCCTTCTCTGGACGTCTTCAGAAAGGGGTTGGATGCTCCCTGCTCCTAGAAAGATACAGGCTTGGCCATTGCTGGAAACTGGAGACAGGAAGAATTAGAGATCCCGCACTGAGCAGGTTTGGGACTTGATGGCAATTGAGACTCTTTCCAACTTGATGAGTCCATGACTCAATTTTACCCTTCATTTTTGGGAAATGAATTAATTATTTTCAATAGGCTTTGGGAATGATAGTGCCAGCATATCTGGAAACACAATTGGCAGCACATTATACCATGTTGGCATCAGTTCCTACAAGACCAAATAACAGAATTGCCTCCAATAACTCACACTCGCCAGAGCAGATGATAAAATAATCATCATCTGCTACAGACAGAGAAAGCTTGGGATCATCTAGTCATTTGATCTTGATAGAATAGACATAACCCTGAGTTTTCTTTTCAGGTTTTGGAATGAGGGTGAAGGCATTGCAAAATTCTTAATGATCTAAGCCAGGGGTCCTCAATCTTTTTAAACAGAGGGCCAGGTGGTCACAGTCCTTCAAACGGAGGGCTGGATTATAATTTGAAAAAAATAAATGAATTCCTATGCACACTGCACATATCTTATTTGTAGTGCAAAAAACACGTAAAACAATACAATAATTAAAATGAAGAACAATTTTAACAAATATAAACTTATTAGTATTTCAATGGGAAGTGTGGGCCTGCTTTTCGCTCATGAGATAAGATTGCTGTTGTTGTTGTTGTTGTGTTTTTTGTCATTGTTGTGTGCTTTCAAATCATTTCAGACTTAGGTTGGCCCTGAGTGAGGGCCGGATAAATGACCTTGGAAGGCTGTATCTGGCCCTCAGGCCTTAGTTTGAGGACCCCTGGTCTAAACATTTTCTCTTCTTTTTTCCTTTGTTGAAATCAAGGTACAACACCTTCCAAACCAAGTAATATTTTAATTTTTTGAGTGTGGTTACTGATTTATTATAATGACATCAATGATGCCAGAAGACTGGTCTTAACACCATTCCTAATTCCACCCTTCCGTGAAGCAAAATAAAAGTGCAGCTAGGGCATTGCTCTTGGTATGAATGGCTGATAGAAAATCATTTAGTTTATTGAAAGTGTGTGGCAGGTAGTGGTGTAGACTCTGGAGTTACCATCAGGCTCTGACAGTCTTTCCTTCCTCCCTATATGTCATCCTAGCCTGGAAGAACAATGACAGCCTTAAGAATCACTGGAATAAGACACTTAACCAATTAATGCAGTCTGGATAATAAGTAGGGAAACAAATTAATCATTAATATTTCTAAAGCCATTCCAGAGATATGGGAATTGGGGGGGGGGGTGATTAAGAGAGATCAGAGAAGCATGGCAGTACATATGTGTCTTAAACTAAATTTCATAGGGTTTTCTTAGGCAAGGAATACTCAAAGACAGCTTTGTCAGCTACTTTCTCTGAAATATAAGTTACAGTACCCACATTTCCTTGTAAGGGTTCCATCCAAGTAGGACTGACCCTACTTAGCTTCCAAGATCAGCTGAGATCTGGTAACTTCAGGGTACTTTGGTATACGTGGGATTATATGCAGCCCTTTGTTTTATACATGTCAACATATGCAGCTGTGCCTAGAGGAAGGTAAGCCTCTCTCATGTTTTAATGATACCATTTCATATATGTGAAAGGAGCCAAAAAAGCCCCAAGACTTGGACTTTTCTTTGGCAGTCACAAGGTCTCTCACACACGCTCCTACCCCACCCTTCCACCCCCAGGCTGAAATAGCTCGGTTCTCTCGCAAAGGAAGTACCGACATTTGCTATGGGGGTGGCAGAGAGAAACGAGGAAGGCACCATCTGCCTGTCTCCAGTTTCCAGCAATGGCCAAGTCTGTATCTTTCTAGGAGCAGAAGTTGCTATCAAATATTAACAACATGCCATGGCTAAGAGATGATCCTCAAAGAGATCCATGTTCTTCTGCTATTCTATTCTCATTATGAGAAAAATATTTAATCCCCCAAATGGCCCATATGACTTCAACCATGTCTACCAGCGATGTCCACATACTGCCTTAAAAGAAAAATCCTGGTCTTTTCTTCGCAACCTATTTAAAGCGCTAATTGAAATGAAAAATAACAGAGCTCATGACTGAAATCATCAAAGTTTAGACTTTAACCATCAAATTATTCGCCCAAATGTGTCCTAGAGGCTGAACGCTCCTTGTTAAATAAACACTTTTCTCTAGCTATCACATCTGCAGATTGTTTCCTGATTATAGGAGCATAGGCTCCTCAGTCTTGATGGGCCTCATTGGGGTGGCTGATAGTTCTCACTACAAATTGGAATGGCTGGTAGTTCTCACTAAAGGGCCAGTAGATCAATTCTGGGGTTTGCTGTCATATATAGTCTGCTCTGAACTGAATAGAGCTCTGATAGTACCTAGTCTTCCTTTGGCTCCAGCAACAAGGAGTAGTTATAGGAGGAATGGTATTAAAAACCATTCCTGATTGTGACAAATCTGACACCACACTTGGACAAAATAGACCACTATATCTGCTGGTTTCTGTTAGATCTAAAACCTTGATGAGATTCCCAAGGAATGTCAGTTTGGTGGTTACACTGGTGTTCACACAACCCATTAAATTGGTGCCAGAAGAGATCATTGGGAAGATGTGGGACCCATCACTACATCCTCAGTGCTCTCTCTGTGCTGTTATAGTCTACATATGCAATTAAATGAAAAAATGAAATATTTTATACAAGATCTAATGGTTGTGTTCCTGTTTCTTTTGTTAAAATGTTTCAGTATAATACTGTGGAAAATACAATAAACTATCACAAGTTACAAGCCAAGAAAAGTATATACAAATTATTTATTCATTCCACAATATCATAGCACTGTCTTGTTTTAGAAGTTTATTCCTAAGAGTATCTGATTATCATCCTATACTATAATCTCTATGAGCTCAATTGTTTTACTCAACCAAGCTACCTGCCCTATGCTATGTACAGAGACATAAATAAAGGCTCTCTCAGAACAACTACGGGTCGTACATGCCTCACTTGAAAGACCATTCATTGTGATGTCTCCCCAAATGCAGAGAAAACATGGACTGCACAACGAGGATGTTTGAAAAACATCACAAGTGAAAGATCCTCTATGCCAGTGGTTCTTAACCTTGAGTCCCCAGATGTTTTTGGCCTACAACTCCCAGAATTCCAGCCAGTTTACCAGCTGTTAGGATTTCTGGGAGTTGAAGGCCAAAAACATCTGGGGATCCCAGGTTGAGGGCCACTGTTCTATGCTACGCTGCCCAACTCAACATTGCTTTGCACGCCGTGTGATGCGCAGAACTGATAGGTGCTGGAGCAATGCCATGGCAGCATTGTGGGGATGGAGGAGATCTTTTTGATGGTCTGATTCATTTTGTATGGCATATAATGAGAAAGATGAACATGGTCGTGCAATGTTACACTTGTGCTCAAAACAGATACGAATGGAGGCAAACAGAGAAGATGTTGTGATCTGTGCGAAAGCTGAGGAATGGATCGTCTAAGCATCTAAGCACTATAATGTCTACAAATATGACATGAAGTTTGTTGCCATGTGCCTTCAAGTTCTTTTTTTACTTAACACAGTGCTAAAGCAAATCAATTATGGGGTTTTCTTGGCAAGATACATTCAAAGTGGAGTTGCTTGGAGACGGAAACCCTGGTCTCTAGAATTATAGCTCAGTGCTCAGACCACTATACTATTCTGAGCACAATTCAAAGTGCTGGTTTTAACATTATAAACCCTTTATGGTTCCAGCCGAGTTTACCTGTTCAAATGTATTCTCCCCTACAAACCATCAAGGACGTTTTGGAGAGGCCCTGCTCTCGGTCTCACCACCTTCGCAGTTGTGTCTGGTGGGGACAAGAGATAGGGCCCTAAAAGTATCTGATTATCATCCTATACTATAATCTCTATGAGCTCAACTGTTTTACGTATTCTCCCCTACAAACCATCAAGGGCATTCTGGAGAGGCCCTGCTCTCGGTCTCACCACTTTCGCAGTTGCGTCTGGTGGGGACGAGAGACAGAGCCTTCTCTATGATGGCCCCCCGGCTATGGAACTCTCTCCCAAATGAAATTAGATCTGCCACCTTCCTCCTGACCTTTAGGAAGCAGGTGAAATCTTGGCTGTGCAATGAGGCATTCACAGAATGATGGCTGAAACTAGTAATTGACAGATGTATTGACCACAATGTGCGGATTGAGTTGGACATTGTTTTATCTTGGCGAACTGGTTTTATATGTATTTTATCTTATTATATTTTTATCCATTGTTATGTATTATGTTCAAATGGTTTTATTTGTTAGCACTGAATTCTTGCTGTGAATGGTATATAAAAGTTTTAAATGAATAAATAAATTCAGCTCTCATTACAGAAAGTATCAGGCATATTTGTTTCATCTATATCTACTCTTCTGTTAAACTAAATCAATAAAACGGATACAGTACTTGCAATAATCTAATCAAATGTCCCATTCTCTCACTATTTGGGCCAATGTTTATGTTTATTTGATGTTTTCAGAGTGCTCAAGATCAAATACTTATTTAGGTGCAATGGTGAAAATGTAACCTAATATTCCTTTCCTACTCACCAATGCTTTGAGATAGACAGACAGATATGTAGTATATTGCTTCCTTTGTTCATTTCACTGATAATGGTGGAACAGAAGCCTCTGCTTCCCTCTACATCCACTAGAGATCACTTCCCAGCTTACTTACAACAAACATGGCTCTGTTGTAGCATAGCTTTTGTTTTTCTGTAAGCAGATTTTCAAGAGTTCCATATTTGATGTAATAACCTTGATTTTTTTTGACCAGAGACATATTATTTCCCATCAAAGTTGCATGCAAAACCATGCAAAAATGGAAAAGATTAAATCATTTGTTAAATAATATTAAATATGCATATTTCATCTTTCATCTAAGTACTCAAAGCAGCAAACAAAGTTAAAACAAACATATGTCAGATAAAAATACAGTCATAGAGAAAAACAAATAGAAAGTGGGCGCCATTTAGCAATAAAAAAAAAACTACCTTCATACAGTATTAGACAGGAGCTTTGAAAATTGTCATAGTTCTATCCAGCTTTTCTAACCTATCCAGATTTTAGCAATCTGAAGCAGAAGCCTTCCTCCAGAGGCTTACAGAACCAGCCGTTTCACCTGATAGATAAAATATTCCCCAATGCTTCTAGAATTTCAGATCTCTTTCGTCATGGTATTCCATAAAGTGATTTAGAAGGCCATACCTGAAATGTGTTAAATGTCTCTGGATGTCAAGATCTAATATTGGAGTGGGTCTTGAGGATCCCAAAGGTGATCTATCTTGGCTTAGCAGGTCCTGGAATTCTTTACATATTTGCCTAGAATCGAAATAGAGGTATAATGGTCAAGCTGACATACAGGTTTGTTATGAAAACAGTCTCCCCTTTTCCACAACTATTATAATAATTATAATTGTAATTATTATAATTACAATTATTATAATATACACAATTATTATAATTACACAATTATTATAATTACAACATCTATTATAGAACTCCAGTATGCTGATGACAACGTTGTCTGTGCGCATTCAGAAGAAGACCTACAAGCCACTCTAAACATCTTCGAAGAAACATACGAGCAGCTCGGCTTGTCATTAAACATCAAGAAAACCAAAGTGTTCTTCCAGCAGTCACCAGCCATTCCCTCTCCAATGCCAGAAATACAGCTTAATGGTGTAACATTAGAAAATGTTGACCATTTCCACTACCTTGGCAGCCACCTCTCCACCAAAGTCAACATTGACACTGAAATTCGACACCGCCTGAGCTCTGCGAGTGCAGCATTTTTCTGAATGAAGCAGAGAGTGTTTGAGGACCGGGACATCTGTAGGGATACCAAGGTGCTTGTTTATCAAGTTATTGTCCTCCCAACCCTGCTATACGCTTGCGAGACGTGGACAGTCTACAGACGTCACATGCAACTCCTGGAACAATTCCATCAGCACTGCCTCCGAAAAATCCTGCAAATCTCTTGGGAAGACAAGCAGACAAATGTCAGCATGCTGGAAGAAGCAAAGACCACCAGCATTGAAGCGATGGTCCTCCACCACCAACTCCGCTGGATCGGCCACGTTGTCCGGATGCCTGACCACCGTCTCCCAAAGCAGTTGCTCTACTCTGAACTCAAGAATGGAAAATGGGATGTTGGTGGGCAGGAAAAGAGATTTAAAGATGAGCTCAAAGCCAACCTCAAAATCTCTGGCATAGACACTGAGAACTGGGAAGCCCTGGCCCTTGAGCACTCCAGTTGGCGGTCAGCTGTGGCCAGCAGTGCTGCAGAATTTGGAGAGGCACAAATGGAGGGCGAAAGAGAAAAATGTGCCAAGAGGAAGGCGCATCAAACCAATTTCAACTGGGATCGCCTTCCACCTGGAAACCAGTGCCCTCACTGTGGGAGAAGATGCAGATCAAGAATAGGGCTCCACAGTCACCTACGGACCCACCTTCAGAACACCGACCTAGGAGGACCATCATCCTCGGACTACAAGGGATCACCTAAGTAAGTAAGTAAGTAATTACTATTTAATATAAGATCTGACTCAGTAAAATTCTAAATTTCTGGAGCTCCACAAATTGAGGGCTAGAAGGATATGAGAATATCTGCCATCTATCATGGCTATAGATATGGTTTAAAGAGGAAGGGCTGCAAAAAAGGATGCTATCACATGTGTCTTGTAAAACATGTTTTTGCATAGTAAAGCCGTATTTGCTGAGTCAAGAGTATGCCTGCCTAGCCCCTCATCTTACTGCATTATTCCTTTTTAAAACACATTTTGAGCATGTTGACCTTGTACAGGTTGGGACATGACTCAACAGGTTTACTTGATCTAGGTGTTCCATGTACATCCCTGTTAAAAGCCAAATTTTAAGTATCTACACTGCCATATAATCTAGTTTTAGAATGCAGATTAACTGTGTTAAATTGGATTATATGTATCTACCCTGCTGAATAATCAATTTCAATGCAGTTAGTCTGCGATCTGAAACTGAATTATATGGCACTGTAGATGTCCCACATATGGACTTCCTGTCATTATCATAGACTATCCCTCATAGCCAAGTATGATTGCCTTCCAAATGAAGAGTCTTGGTGGTGGACATTTGGTGACTGTAGAGACCTATTCTGGATCTGCATTTTTTTCTGCAGTGAGGACATCGATTTCCATCTGGAAATTGGTGTCTTCACTGCATTCTATAAAAATGTGACAAAATGGACTACTATGTCAAAATAAGGCACAAACAGTACTTTGACTCAGTGTTTGCATGAATCAGAATCTTGGCCTGGAAAGATATTCAGCTGGTCCTGGCATTAGCCAGGGTGAAGATGCCATTTACCCAAGGCAGTCTAATTTATGTAATGAAAGGAGAACAAATGGTCAGTTATTTACCTTTCAGTTATTATCTTTTTAGTCCTAGAGATGGTGAAAGGGATTGGTGAGATATTCTGTTTCCCTCCTTGCAAGAAAAGCTTGGCAAATGTTCAGTAGTATGCAATAGTAATTGGGTCCAATTAAGGAATGAACATATGATAATTAAATATATAGCCACCACAATGTTCTATATCATGTAGCCCAGTGCTAAGGCATAAATTATATGTGATTAAATCGACAAATTACCTAGGAACAGTCATAAAATTCCAGCATGTATAAAAATTAAATTCAATTGAAATAAGTGACCGAAGTGACTTCAGTGGCCTCATCCACACTGCTATATAAAATCCAGATTATCTGCTTTGAACTGGATTATATGGCAGTGTAGATGCATGTAATCCAGTTCAAAGCAGATACTCTGGATCATCTGCTTTGATAATCAGGATTATATGGTAGTGTAGATCCAGGCAATGTTGGTTTATATAACATGACATTGTCTTCTGAAATGTGTTTTGAATGCAAAGGGTTGACTATGTTAAGAACAATATGTTAAGAACATTTTCCTATCCCCCCCCCCCCAATTTCATCAAAAGCTCAACATTTATATAATAGTATAAAATCTGGAAGAGCCTTACTAGGAATTAAAAATAATTATAATTATATATAATATATATAATATAATTATAGGGTTGTTGTAGGTTTTTTCGCGCTATATGACCATGTTCTAGAGGCATTTCTCCTGATGTAGTGGTAATGAGGTCTGTTGGAAAAAGGGTTTATACAACTGTGGAATGACCAGGGTGAGACAAAGGACTCTTGTCTGCTGGAGCTAGGTGTGAATGTTTCAGCTGACCACCTTGATTAGCATTTGATTGCCTGGAGCAATCTTTTGTTGAGAGGTGATTAGATGTCCTTGCTTGTTTCCTCTCTGTCATTGTGCTGTTCTAATTTTAGCCAAATTTTGTTCATTTTCATGGTTTCCTCCTTTTTGTTGAAATTGTCCACATGCTTGTGGATTTCAATGGCTTCTCTGTGTAGTCTGACTTCAGCATTTCTGTGTTCTCGAAGCCTTTGACAATACAATATAATTATAATTATATATTTACATTACATGCAATATTACTAATAATATTACAATATAATGGTATACTGCAATATAGTAATATATAATACTGATATTGTACTATGCTAATAATATATTGTATGAAAATATATCTTGTTAGCCGCTCTGAGTCCCCTTTGGGGTGAGAAGGGCAGCATATAAATGCCGTAAATAAATAAATAAAAAATAAATAAGAAAGTTCTGATCCTTTTACACACCGATGCATTGTGATCCATTCATGATAACACTGGACTTTGCATTAATGTGAATGTATTGAGGCTTTCATATTTTCCACTGAACACAAGATACAAGAAGTGGCTCCTATTGATCATGTCACTTCACTTCACTTAGGCGATCCCTTGTTTTCCGAGGAGGATCGTCTTCCAGTATTCTTGTCGGTCCGTATGTGGCTGTGGAGCCCTATTCTTGCTCTGCATCTTCTTCCGCAGTGAGGGTATTGGTTTCCAGGTGGAAGGCGGTCTCGGCCGGGGTTGGCTTGACGCGCCTTCCTCTTGGCACGCTTCTCCCTTTCGCCCTCCATTTGTGCCTCTTCAAATTCTGCAGCACTGCTGGTCACAGCTGACCTCCAGCTGGAGCGGTCAAGGGCCAGGGCTTCCAGGTTGATCATGTACTCCTTGGTGAGCTCCCAGGAAGAAAGCCGACCCCACAAGCCCATGCACCGAACTCATCTCCCTGCCTAGAGAAAAACCATTTGAGGGAGTAACCCCATCTAAAAAAAAAAATGTGTTTTCTAAATAAATGGTCCAGAACAAGAAGTGTAGCTTCTCAGATCTTGAAACACAATATTAAATGGGAGTCCAGTAGTAGGCCATACACATCTGTGACAAGCAGCGGTTACATTCTTATTATGTCCAGTAGAGGGCAATGATGGCATACTAGAAAACAAAGAAATTGAAGCCATTCCCCAGTTACCATTCCTAAGGCAGTAGATGCTAGTTATGCACAAACAGCCCCAAGCTTGCCATTCCTAACCCAAACTTTCATTCTCCTGCAGATGGCATGGATGCCCGAAGAGTGTACCAATGGAAATTCTGAGACTTTGTGGGTCCTTCTTTCAAATTTCACCTTGCAAATAAAAATATTTATTTATTTATTAATTTATTATTTGAACTTATATGCCGCCACTCCCCTGGGGCTCGGAGCGGCTTACAAGAACAGGCTAAAATCGAACACAATTTAAAAACAATTTAAAACAATTTAAAAACAGCAATATCAAAGATCAAAGGCCTGTCAAAACAGATATGTCTGCGGAAATCTGATAAGTCCCGCAAGGCATGGACTTCAGGTGGCAGAGTATTCCAGATTGATGGTGCCACTGCTGTAAAGGCTCTGCATGTGGTTGCTGTTAGACGCAAGGTCTTGACACTGGGAATTTCCAACAAATCTTGGTCTTCAGAACGGAGGGAACTCTGGGGTTAGTAGGGGGTGAGGCGGTCCCTCAGGTACATCGGCCCCAGACCATGCAAGGCCTTAAAGGTGAGTACCATCACTTTGAAAGTGATCCGGTGCTCAATTGGTAACCAATGCAGCTGCAGTAAGATTGGTGTTATGTGGCACCTCATCGGAATTCCCACAAGAAGCTGAGCAGCTGCATTTTGTACCAACTTGAACTTCTGGATCACCGACAGAGGAAGACCAATGTAGAGGGCGTTACAGTAGTCCAGTCTTGAGATGATCGTAGCCTGAATCACCGTAGCTATGATGTCCCGGGACAGATAGGGGGCCAGCCATCTAGCCTGCCGCAGATGAAAAAAGGCGGTTCTACTAACGGCAGAGACCTGGGCCTCCATCGTCAGCAGAGGGCCCAAAAGGACTCCCAGACTCTTTACCAATGATGATGGGCATATTGTTTGTCGTCACCACCCCCTGTCGGTCGTCACCACCCCCAGCTCCTTCAGAGTCAAGCCAGTCACTTCCAGGATACCATCCATCCATCTTGCCCTTGGTCGGGCCCTCTTCCTTCTTCCTTCCATTTCCTCCAGCATCATTGTCTTCTCTAAGCTTTCCTTTCTTCTCATGATGTGGCCAAAGTACTTCATCTTGGCCTCTAATATCCTTCCCTCCAATGAGCAGTCGGGCTTTATTTCCTGAAGTATGGACTGGTTGGATCTTCTGGCGGTCCAAAGCACTTTCAGAACTTTCCTCCAACACCACAGCTCAGCCTTCCCTATGGTCCAGCTCTCACATCCGTAGGTGACTACGCGGAATACCACTGCTTTAACTATGCGGATCTTCGTTGCCAGTGTGATGTCTCTACTCTTCATTATTTTATTTATATGGTAGCGTAGATTCATATAATTCAGTCTGAAGCAGATAATGTGATAATATGGATTATATGGCAGTGTCAAATGGGCCTTAATCTGGGCCTTAATTATATGGCACCGTTGACTTTGATAATCAGGATTATATTTGAGTGCTGAATTACTTCAAGAGCAGTTTTCAAATGCACATGTAATTTTTTTTTTGTTTTGGAATTTACTCACTTGGTTGCTAAGATCATCTTTTTCCTTGCTGTCTGTTCCTTCTGTTCCATGTGTTGCCTTGCAAGATGTTCCCCAACTGCTTTGGCTGGGAATTCCGTTTCACAGGTGTAGCCAAAATCCCTGGCCAAATGTAAAGCTTCTCCTATGAGCAGAGAGAAAATAATTGTAAATACATAGGTCGCTTGCTGGGAAAACATGGATTACCAGCATTTTTTTACCTGCTAACATCCCAGAACGGCTTATATATGGCCCCTTCCACAAAGCTGTATAAAATCCACATTGAACTGGATTTTATGACAGTATGGACTCAGATAATCCAGTACAAAGCAGATATTGTGGATTATCTGCCTTGATGTTCTGGGTTATATGGCTATGTGGAAGAACCCTAAGAAATCAATGGATTTATAGAGGTTACAGTAAGAGAGAGGATTCCAGGAACCAAGCAAAATGTGCAATGGGAATTCCTATTCATGTATTTTATTATCACCTTTACACAAGAAATATACAAAACTGCTTTGAGTCACCTGAGGGCTGAGAAAAGCAGTATATCAATAAAGTAAATAAATAAATAAAACATGGCTAACAATATTTATTTATTTATTTATTTCATATATTTATATCCCACCCTCCTCCCTACAAGGGGGGCTCAGCGCGGCCTCACATGAGCATTAGAGGATGCTAACAGCATAAATACCATAAAAATTAGGGTACATCATCATCACTGAAATTTAACAATAAATTAATATATTAACGTGCCAGTAAAACCAAGCCAAGCCGGGAGAATCCATATCGCAAAATCCAACTTTCTTTTTCCTATTGCCGCTGGCCTCTAATCGAACGCCTGGCCCCAGAGCCAGGTCTTCAGTTGTTTTCTAAGACAACTGGAGGGAGGTGGCCAACCTGATACCCTTAGGGAGAGAGTTCCATAGACGGGGGGCCGCTGCTGTCTCTCGTTCCCACCAACCGCGTTTGTGAGAGTGGTAGGATCGAGAGCAGGGCCTCTCCTGATGATCTTAAGCTTCATGATGGTTCATAGCAGGAGATATGTTCGAACAGGTAATCTGGGCCAGAACCGTTCAGGATTTTTAAAGGTTAAAACCAGTGCTTTGAATTGTGCCCAGAAGCTAATGGGCAGCCAGTGGAGCTGGCGCAACAGAGGAGTGGTACGCTCCCTGTACGCAGCTCCAGTTAACAACCTGGCCACCGACCGCTGGACTAATTGGAGCTTCCGAGAAGTTTTCAAAGGCAGCCCCACGTAGAGAGCATTGCAGTAGTCTATTCGAGATGTAACCAGAGCATGGACCACCGTGACCAAGTCAGACTTCCCAAGGAACGGGCACAGCTGGCACACAAGCGTTAATTGTGCAAAAGCTCTTCCGGCCACCACTGAGACCCGGGGCTCCAGGCTCAGAAATGAGAAAAATATAATTAAACATTACTATCAGTTAAAGACATGCCCATGATGAGGCAGTCTTATGATATGGTAAAATAATTTTATGGTTGGGGGTCACCACAACTCGAGGAACTGTATTAAGGGGTCACGGCATTAGGAAAGTTGAGAACCACTGCTATAGATTATAGAGGTAGCTGTGTTTTTCTATCCCAGCAGCCTCAGATGCTCCCAGTTTCTGGATCTCACATTCAGTCTGAAAGGGAAGGAGCATTAGTTGGGGAGGGGGCTTGCCCAGTTCGGCAGAAGATCATGTGGCCTGGATAGTCCCACACAGTATTTGCTATTCCCTCGGCTGCTCATTTAAGACAAGCTTCAGCATTTAATTAAAGAGTGGAAGCCCACACAATCAATATACTTGGAAAAAGAAAACAGGCAGGGAAAGAAAAAATCACTCCCAAACACACAAAACACTTGAGTAATCAGACACTGGGGAGAAACAGTGGACTTGTCGACACTGAGAGTTATTGTTAGTTTTAAAGCTGTCTTCAGATTATTGCAGCTCCTTTATTTTTCATATCAGGGGGTGGTAATGTTACTGCAGAGCTGTCAGTTCTTCTTTGCACCCATTCATTTGCGTGTGCATCTGTACATGGACATGTGTGTGCATGTTTGTGTGTACTGCTATGCTCTTTTTCTATGGTTCAGCAAGTTTTTAGTAGTATTCCTAAAATTCAAGGCTGTAGCTACAAAAGCTTTAGCTGCATAGAGGCAAGTGTTGCTGATACTTGAGTATGATGGTGCCACTTTTTCTCTCTTAAAGGAGAATGGCGCTTTAAATTCCACTCATGGGAGAAAAGTGGGATAACAAATAAATAAATATATAAATAATAGAGACTCAAAGTGGATGAAAATGCTAAAAAATTAAAATGCACATTTGAAGACATATAAACAATAAAATAGAATTAAACATAGAAGTATTAAAATACAGACAGTCTCCAAATTACAATCAGAATAGGTTCTGTAAGTTTGGTCTTAAGTTGAATTTGTATGTAAGTCGGAATAGGTACATGTTTAAGTGTAACTCCAGCCTATCTATCTATCTATCTATCTATCTATCTATCTATCTCTGTGAGCGCAGCATTTTTCCGAATGAAGCAGAGAGTGTTTGAGGACTGGTACATCCGTACGGATACCAAGGTGCTTGTTTATAAAGCTATTGTCCTCCCAACCCTGCTATATGCCTGCGAAACGTGGACAGTTTACAGACATCACATGCAACTCCTGGAACGATTCCATCAGCGCTGCCTCCGGAAAATCCTGCAAATCTCTTGGGAAGACAGGCGGACAAATGTGAGTGTGCTGGAAGAAGCAAAGACTACCACCACTGAAGCGATGGTCCTCCTCCATCAACTCCACTGGACTGGCCACATTGTCTGGATGCCCGACCACCATCTCTCAAAGCAGTTGCTCTACTCCGAATCCAAGAACGGAAAACGGAATGTTGGTGGGCAGGAAAACAGATTTAAAGATGGGTTCAAAGGCAATCTTAAAAGCTCTGGCATAGACACTGGGAAGCTCTGGCCCTTGAGCGCTCCAACTGGAGGTCAGCTGTGACCAGCAGTGCTGCAGAGGCACAAATGGAGGGTGAAAGAGGCACGAATGGAGGGTGAAAGAGAGAAACGTGCCAAGAGGAAGGCGTGTCAAGCCAACCCCGACCGGGACCGCCTTCCACCTGGAAACCAATGCCCTCACTGCGGAAGAAGATGCAGATCAAGAATAGGGCTCCACAGCCACCTACAGACTCCACAGCCACCTACAGACTCACAATAGGGCTCCACAGCCACCTACAGACTCACAAGATCCTAGAAGACTATCCTACTTGGCCAATGAGGGATCGCCTAAGTAAGTAAGGAAATAAGTATCAATCTATTTATAAAAGCTTTGGATAGCATAAGGAAGGGTTAACACCCCCCTGTGTTGTTTGTTTTTCTGTCTGTGCCTCTGTTCAGTCGATTTCATCTCACTTTCTGTGCTGCCACTTTCTGTGCTGTTTTTGTGTTATATTGTGTTTTCTGTATTGACGGGTGTGGCCTCATGTAAGCTGCCCCAAGTCCCCTTTGGGGAGATGGTGGTGGGGTAAAATTATTATTATTATTATTATTATTATTATTATTATTATTATTATTCACAGGTTCCATATGTGGTTGTTCCTACAGCTATTGTTGCATTTTACTTATCTAACTGGGGGGGGGGGGGGGGTGTTGTGATGTTTATATTGGTTGTTATTGCTTTTGTGCTATTGTCTTTGCACTTTTTGTATTTTTCGTGTTTGCACCTTTCAATGCTTTGTGAGCCGCCCCAAGTGCCTCTGGGAGATGGTGGCAGAGTATAAATGAAGATTATTATTATTATTTGAAACACAACAAGATGAGTCCACAGCAAACAAGATTATTATTACTCTGGCCTGGCCCAGTTTTATCTTGTTGATGTACTGTCTATTGCTTGTGGTTTGTTGTTTTAATGCTGTTTTAATTGTTTTAATTTTGCTTTAAGTGTATTGTTATGTTGTGTATTGAGGCCTTGGCCTTTGTAAGCCGCATCGAGTCCTTCGGGAGATGCTAGCGGGGTACAAATAAAGTTTAATAATAATAATAATAATAATAATAATTATTATTATTATTATTATTATTCCTGGGAGAGAGAACCGAACCCTAAATCAGTCTCACTGTACACTTGTTCAGTATCTCACTTGCAAATCACTGTGACTAGAGAGCCCAGCCTGAGTTAGCTGTCATGAAACTGCTCTTTTCTCTCCCCATTCTGCATGTGATGAAATTTTCCAGATATGGAGAGCTCAGGCAGATCTGTATCATTTTTTGCACAACTTATGTTATGAATCTGTCTCCCTTCAAAACTTTCAGGGCGCTTCCAGACAGCACCCAAATCCATGCTGGCAGTCAGTCCCCACAGGCCCAATATCCCATTAGACCTGGGCCTTTCAGGAAGGGTAAGTCTAATGGGGTATTTAATTAATTCGGGACAAAGCAGGATTTACCTGCTTTCTCCAGAATTAATTCGCTTTTACCTGAGGTGTTGTTTGGATACCTCAGGTAAAAGCCCGACAAGCCCCATATTTTGGGCCTATCTGGAAGGGCCCTCAGTTGCAAATGTGTTTTGAAGAGTTCATATTCAAAGTCAATCTCACTTTGATTCAGATCAGGATTTTACCAATTCAGGATTCTGTCCTAAAAAAAATGTGTGTCCTGAATGCTTAGAGCAGTATATGAGCCCACCACACATTTAGATCTTTGTTGGACATTTCACCCACATGCTCCAGTCATTGGACGTGGCTATTTGGAATGACAACTTAAGGATGCCAAACTCACAGAACTCTGTCTCAAGGGAAGTCTATCTCAGGCCTTGCCTGGAGATTTCTTAGAGGCCCAGCCAAATTCTTTTGGAAAAGCATTTGTGGTTCTCCAATTATGTTGTTCCCCATCTGTTGTTTTGTTCCTTTGATGAATTCGATTTGAGGCTTGCTCACTTCCATACTCATGCTTCATTTGTGGATTTTGACAAGATTTCAAGACTGCCGAAAACATTTGGTTCAGAATCCAATTCAGCATTTCAGGAGATGATGCTCTTTGACTAGGATTTGTTTGGAACCAGACTGCAGTGAGTTTGTCTTCCAAACCTAAGTCAACATGATCTCCTATTGGCTATTATTGGAAAGCAAAACAAGATATTTCTCACTTTTTTTGGCAGAATCATACAAAATTTGCAGGCACTGTAACCCCTCAGGAGAGGGCTGGCACTGCCAAGTTGCAATGAATAATTACAGGGGTGCTTGTGTTATCCTTGTTCAGCATTTCTTAAAAAAACAGAATTACCTATCTCTTTTGAAGCAATTCTTGGAGGAATTGGAAGAAAACTACAAGTGTAGTCCCCTCTTCCAAAGGAATCAAGGCTGCAGAGTATTATATTGATTTTTGCAGGTTTTTTGGGGAAACAGCAACCTTCAAATCTGAATAGTGTTTTTAAAAAAGACCTTTTTGCCTTTGGTTCTTAGGGCCTTTCACCCAAACCTATATCCCAGAATATCAAGGCAGAAAATCCCACATTATTTGAGTGTGGACTGCTCAAAGCAGATATCATGGAACTTTCTGACTTGATATTCTGGGATATAGCGCTGTGTGGAAGGGCCCTTAGTATTCAAGAAATGGCAAACACGATGGAGATTGGGTTGTTGTAGGTTTTTTCGGGCTATATGGCCATGGTCTAGAATGCCTCTAGACCATGGCCATATAGCCCGAAAAAACTTACAACAACCCAGTGATTCCGGCCATGAAAACCTTCGACAATACGATGGAGATTTTCATCCCCTTTACCTAGCCCCTCTCCCACCTATTTCTACCTAACAGTATTAACAAGGTTTTTTTTGTGTGTGTGTGTCAGGAGCGACTTGAGAAACTGCAAGTCGCTTCTGGTGTGAGAGAATTGGCCGTCTGCAAGGATGTTGCCCAGGGGACACCTGGATGATTTGATGTTTTTATCATCCTTGTGGGAGACTTCTCTCATGTTCCTGCATGAGGAGCTGGAGCTGATAGAGGGAGCTGATCCGCCTCTCCCCGGATTCGAACCTGCGACCTGTCCTGCCGGCACAGGGGTTTAATTTATTATTTATTTATTTATTTCACAGTTTTGTATACTGAGCTTCTCAACTTCGTTGAGGGACTCAGCCCAGTTTACAGCCATAAAAACATATACATTCATTAAAATATCATATATTTAACCCACTGCGCCACCGGGGGCTCCTAACAAGGTAAACAATTTGGGTTAAACATAAAAATCAGACAAAACAACATGATTCCATCCTTGACAGTGTCATGTATCGAAACAATTGTGGCGTATGGTTTTAAACCAGGGGTCTTTTTAACTAAGGCCCGGGGGCTGGATACGGCCCTCCAAGGTCATTTACCCGGCCCTCGCTCAAGGTCAACCTAAGCCTGAAATGACTTGAAAGCAAATAACAACAACAACAACAACAACAACAACAACAACAATCCTATCTCATCAGTCAAAAGCAGGCCAACACTTGCCATTGAAATACTACTAAGTTTATATTTGTATTGTTTTTAAGTGGGGTTTTTTTTCACTACAAATAAGATATGTGCATAGGAATTCATTCATTTTTTAAAATATATATATATAATCCGTCCCTCCAATAGTTTGAGGGACTGTGACCTGGCCCTCTGTTTAAAAAGTTTGGGGATTCCTCTTTTAAACAATGGCACACAGTGGGACTGGAAATGGCCATTCATGAAGCCATTGGCTACCAATGTATGCTACTGATATCCAAAAGTAGCAGAAGCAGCAATTGGAAGATGCCAGCAGTTTTTCAACAGATGCTTTCATGGCCATGTGATGAATTCAAACATTAGGTTTATTGGTTTGTTACTTAACTTCAAGAGATAGCAAAGGAGGCATGGAGAAACTTACCAATCCAAGCCAGATTGAATCTACGCTGCAACATAATCCAGTTTCTAAATCCAGATTATCTGCTTTGAACTGGATTAGATGAGTCTACACTGCCATATAATCCAGTTCAAAGCAGATTATCTGGAATCAGAAACTGGATTGTATATGAGTGTAGATCCAGCCTCAGTATGACAGCTGATGCATCAGCAAGATGCTAATATAGCATGAAATAGTATTGTGAAAAGAGCAATGGGTCGGGCAAACTATACCAGTAACTTCTTTGGGATCACCTTTATGACAAATCCTTGTTTACACTGGGCTTGAGCAGTGTCCCCTCTTCTCAGAAATGTAGCTAGGTTTCCTGCCTAGGTTTGATGAATCCCCCAGGAATACTTTAAGCCAACAACGCAAGGGTGACATGCTGTGAAGGTTTGACTACTAGCCTGGAGACACGCCAAGGCCATGTACTTTTCTTTGAAAGTTTCACTAGACACAAGCCATGCAAGGGCATCATACCATGAAGGTTTGACTATTAGCCTGGAGCCATGCCAAGGCAATGTACTTCTCTTTGAAGTTTTTACTAGACATGAGCCGTGCAAGGGCAACAGTTTGTGATGGTTTGACTACTTTCGCCTGCAGCTACAGAAAGAAATGCTACTTTCTTTGTCCTCTATATAAAAAAGAGCACATTCTTTGCAGTGTAAATGAGCAGTGCACCCTATGTTCACATAGACAAGCCTAGCCCCTGCGTTTGATAGATTAAATCTTACCCTAACCCAGACATGTGCCGAGGACTGTGGCTACTTTTGAGCAGCATGCTTCTTGTGGTCATGGTGATTTTGTTTGCACTATGTTAATGAAGCATTTTTTTTCGGTTGTGATAGTTTATCAAAATAAGAAACAAGGGAATTTAGGAGACAAGGATGCTTATTTTAGTGGAAATAAAACCCTTTAAGGGGAGCAGAGGGCATGGCAGGATTCCACCCTGACTTGGCATCCACACTATCAAGCAGATGCCCATATGAAGTTGACACTTTGGCACTTCAGTTGTGTATGGAAGGCAGCTAGCTTTAGCTACACATGGTCTGCATTTCAAACTGTGTTTTTATTTTATTTTATGTGATTATAGTGGTTGTTTTATATTTATTTATTTGTTTGTTTAAAACATTTGTATTCCACTCTTCTCATCCTGAAGCGGACTCAGGGAAGAGCACAGCATATATACAGCAAGCATTCCATGATGGGATATAAAATAACTATAAATATTCACAAACACTAAAATTGGTTATCTTCACATTAAAAAGAACTGTTTAAAACTGTCTCAAATCATCCATATCGAATCCAATCAGCAGGGTAAAGTGTCCTATTGCTGCCTTATTGAACTGTCCCAAAGGCTTGGTCCCACAGCCAAGTTTTTATCATCTTTCTATAGAAGGTAGGGGGCTGATCTAATCTCACCAGGGGGGAGTTCCATTGCCGAGGGGCAATCACTAAGAAGGCCCTCTCTCTTTTCCCTGCCACTCGTGCCTGTAACGGTGGCAGGACGGAAAGTAAGATCCGTCCAGAAGATCTTCATCTCTGTAGTAGTTCATAGAGGGATATGTGTTTGGATAGGTAGATTGGGCCAGGGCCATTTAGGGCTTTATAGGCCAAAGCCAGCACTGAATTGTGTTCGGTAGCTAACTGGCAACCAGTGGAGCTAATGCAACATAGGAGTTACGTTCTCCCAGTATGCCACCCCTGTTATTAACCTGACTGCCTCTTGTTGGATTATTTGAAGCTTCTGAACAGTCTTCAAAGGCAACCCCATGCAGAGCATGCTGCAATAGTCTATCCTAGATGTAATGAGAGTGTGGACCGCCGTGGCCAATTCTGACTTTCCAAGGTATGGGCACAACTGGCAGACAAGTTTTAATTGTGCGAAAACCCCCCTGGCCACTGCCGAAATCTGAAGTTTCAGGCTCAGCAATGAGTCCAGGAGGACTCCCAAGATACGAACCTATGCCTTCAAGGGGTTATAATTTTCATGTGTTATTGTTTTTATACCTATGTACCCAGAGGTGGCCCTAGGTAATTTTCAACGGTAAGCAAACAGTATTCCCCCCCCCCCCCCCATCACTGATATATATTTTCTGTTCGTCATGGGAGTTCTGTGTGCCATATTTGGTTCAATTCCATCATTGGTGGAGTTCAGAATGCTCTTTGATTGTAGGTGAACTATACATCCCAGTAACTACAACTCACATATGTTGAGGTCTGTTTTCCCCCAAGAGCGCCTCAAGAGCGCCCCTGGGCAAAAACAACTATCAGCAAATGCTTACTTTGCGTAATGGGTTGAGCCGCCCTGTATGTACCGTTTATGTTATATACTACAGTTGTAGTGCCTTGTAAGTCGGCCTGGGTCCCTTTTGGGAGATCATGGTGAGAAATAAATAAAATTTATTATCATTTATTATTATTTTGCAGCTGTTTATATTTTTATGTACATTGTGTGATGACATCTCCTTTATTAAACTTCTTCTCATCTGACTTCCCTCTCTACCTGAAGCCTTCATCTACACAAAGGAAATACATATTATTGGACCAGACAAAAGTAAGGAGGAAGGGAAGGCAATGTTTTCTTTTTTCAAAAGAATTTTCACAGATCATTTTCAGAGTCATAACAGTCTAGATTAGGGGCTGTGGCTAGCACAACCCTTAAACCACCGCCAGCTATAGAAAATCTTGTCCTACCTTCTACCAAGGATGTTAAGAGGGTGACGTTGGCTGCTTTCCTCCTTCCAGCAGGCAAATTGAGACCCAGTCTGTCCAGTTTTTCTCGTAAGCAACGTCCTCCATTCTTGGATTTTGCTCTGTGAGGGAGAAAGGGTAGAAGCAGGGGTGAGAGATAGAAAATGTTATTTTGATTGTTTTGCCATTCCCTCCTTCTCCTCTTTTTCTCTTTTTTAAAAAACCCTCAAATGTCTACCTAATAATGGCAAGACACCCATGGGGTTACCCCAATACCCCGATGCATATGGGATATATTGAGAAGGGTGATCAGATCATGATATGAATAAACATAACAGTTTAAATAATGCACCAATAAGGCCTTTTCGCAAACCACCATGAGAATTTCAGGAGGGGGGGGGACTGAAGCCCCCCAAGCCCCCCCCCCCATGGCTACATGCTTGGTTGTTGTTATTGTTGTTGTTGTTATTTATACCCTGCTTTTTCTCACCAGAAATGAGAGAAAAAGTACATTACATTCAGTATCAAATACTTTTTTTTAAAAAGTTTCATGGCTTTTAAAATTGAGGTGCATTAGATTCGAGTAAATACGGTGGTGTCAGAGCAATGCAACTTTTAGGTGATCATTCTACAGCTACCCACCATGGATTAATTCTCCCATTACATGTTATGTGATTTATTTCTGAAAACATGTGTTGAGAATTGTGCTCAACAAGTACAATGGTGTTCAATTAAAAGGTGTATCTTTTCTGCTTTCTTTGATACAGCTATGCTAGAGTCTTCCTTACCTTCTCAAAATGCCTCCCAACAGAGAGGCGTTGAGGCATTCTGGGGGCGACAAGCGTCTCTTCACCTCTGCGATGGTCACTTTGTATTTGGAAGTGGAGCTGAGTAAAGATAAGCGCCCAGGAACAGAGCAAAAGAGATCCGTGGGGTTAACTACACATGTGCCACCTGAAAAGGTATACATGACATGCATTAGAAAGGGATCTGGCATCAGAAGGGTGAAGTAGGGGAACTAAAATGTTTCTGGAAGATATGTCAGGGAAGTATATAGCAGGTTTTTTTTCACTGAAAAAAATCATTTTATTTATTTTGTATCAAAAGCATTGCATAAATTAGTATAAAAAGTAGAATGAGTGCAGGCGGCTAAATATCTTTTGACCAGAAACGGGCAACAGCAACGGCATTGTCTGTAGCCTCCAACAATTCTTCCTCTATACATGAGGCAGGGCATAGTAGACAAGCATACAGATATGGAGTTGTCTGTTCTGCTCCATAGTCACACAAGGTGAAAGTTGATAGAATTGCTAATGTTCTAAAAATGTAACTCAGTATCTAAAAGGAGGCTTATAGGATATGTCAGCACTTGCTATGCTACAAATAGTAAGTTATAACGGATAGTTTCCAAATAATGTAACATTTGTATTAATATTTGTAACTTTCAAGCTGGAGGCAGAGAAGGATCAAACTTCACATCAATCAAAAGTCTTAAAGAATGTCCACTTGTCAGAAGTAGTAATGAAATAGTTCTCTCCCATGGTGATACAATGTCTAAGTGTCCTGGGATGTTGTCCCCCACCCACCCCTTAATTTAACAAGAAATATGGTTGCATTTTTGCCAAAACTATTAACGGCAGCAGTGGGAATCACGTGGACCTCCAAATATTGTTGGACTGCCACTTCATTCAGTCTTTGACAGCTTAGCTGGTGATGGGGAATTGTGGAAACTTCAGAAGTGACATAGGATTCCTTCCTACCCCTGATTGAAAGAAATCCCATCAGTGCTTCCAGGTTTTTAAATAGAATCCTGTTTAAATATTCCATTTGATAGCAATTGAACATGACCCCCTGGTGGGGTCATGTAGGGGTTTCAGAGGGGTCACCAAAGTCCATCAGAAAAACACATATTTCTGATGGCCTTGGGAACCCCTTTGGCAGAGAAGGCTGAAAATCTCTCTGCCTGTCCTACTTTTCCTTTTTGGAAACAGATGGCGAATCCTGCCACTAAAAGCCCTCCACCTGCTCTCTGGATGTAGCTGAACTAACACTCCAAAACTCAAGGTCAATGCCCAACCTTACAATATTTTCTGGACATGAGAGTTTCTGTATGCCAAGATTGGTTCAATTCCATCGTTGGAATTGAACCAATGCTCTTTGATTGTAGATTAATTATAAATCCCAGAAACTACAACTCCCAAATGTCAAGGTCTATTTCCCCCCAAACTCCACCTGTGTTCACATTTGGAGATATTGAATATTTGTGCCACATTTGGTCCAGATCCATCATTGTTTTAGTCTGCAGTGCTCTCTAGATGTAGGTAAACTACAACTCCAACACTCAAGGTCAATGCCCACCAAACCCTTCCAGTATTTCCTGTTGGTCATTTGGACATATTGAGTATTTGTGCCATATTTGGTCCAGATCCATCATTATTTTAGTCTGCAGTGCTCTCTAGATGTAGGTAAACTACAACTCCAACACTCAAGGTCAATGCCCACCAAACCCAGTATTCCTTGTTGGTCATTTGGACATATTGAGTATTTGTGCCATATTTGATCCAGATCCAACATTGTTTTAGTCTGCAGTGCTCTCTAGATGTAGGTAAACTACAACTCCAAAACTCAAGGTCAACGCCCATCAAACCCTTCCAGTATTTGCTGTTGGTCATGGGAGTCCTGTGTGCCAAGTTTGGTTCAATTCCATCACTGTTGGAATTCAGAATGCTCTTTGATTGTAGCTGAACTATAAATCCCAGCAATCACAACTCCTAAATGTCAAGGTCTATTTTCCCCAAACTCTACCTGTGTGCACATTTGGGCATATCAAGTATTTGTGCCAAATTTGTTCCAGTGAATGAAAATACATCCTGCATATCAGATATTTCCATTGATTCATAACAGTAGCAAAATTACAGTTATGACATAGCAATGAAAATAATGTTATGGTTAGGGGTCATCACAACATAAGGAACTGTATTAAGGGGTCACAGCACTAGGAAGCTTGATAACTACTGATATAGAGTACCGTCTTCTTAAACTGTGTGTCCCGACCCCAAATGGGATCCCCTTAGCTCAATGTTGAGGTCCCAAAAAATTTGGGAACAGTAAAAAAAGAACATCAATTAGTGGTTGTTTTAGACATTTATGCGAATCTGTTGAGCAGAGTGGACGCTGCAGCAAATGCTTCAGTTGCACTTCACAAAAAAGGAAACCAATTCTGTTTAGCAAGCCTTGCAAATGCCGATTTGTTATCAGTCAATGTTTGATTTTTCATGCCTATTTTATATATCTACATACCTGGGGTCACATACAAGGTTCAACCCCCCAGTGCAAAATTGTGCCTTGTCTGCATTTCCACACACTTATAATTCTAAGGAAGTTCTACTCTTCCTTCCTGTTCACCCAGTTTTTCTGTTCAGCCAGATAATGTATAAATGAAGTTAATTATACTGGAAGGCATTCTGCATTTCAGCTCTTGATAGGGTTGCTTGCAGGCAGGCAGAGAATTACTTGCAGTCATAGATCTTTCTATTGCAATGCAAGAAACAAATTAACTACTCCGCAATTTACAAACACCGAGGAAGTGCAGCAATGAAATATTAATATTTCTCTTACACAGTCCAACCCATGTGTGCATAAACCATTTGTGCTGAACAAACAATTGCTCTTTTAATAGGAAAGTGCTTTGTTCCCACCTGCTTTACCTTTTTTTTTTCCAAAGCAGGCTTTGTAACAGAACAAAAAGCATGTGTTTCATCAATGCCCAGGCAAGACTTTCAAATCAACCCAGATGAATGGAGGCTATGCAGAGCAACCTTGAAAACAGGGCAAGACTGAAAACCCTGGTAGGGCTCCATTGAGCTGCTTCAGCTTCCTCACTCTCCCTTGCCAAAATGGTCCTCCAAGTGCTTTGGCAGCTGCCATTTGGCAAGCACAAGCCCAGCTCTGCCTCTGATGAGTATCTTTGCCATTACTTTTGCTTGGATCCCATCAGTCCTTCTGATTAGTCTATCTACCTACATATCAATCTCTGTCTAATCTATCTATCTTATCTATCTAAAGGATTGCTGGGAGTTGCAGTCCAGGAATAGGAAATTGGAAATATGCAGGGGTTGGGATGCTCTCAAAGAAATCTAAGGAAAAGAAGGGTTGCATCTTGGAAGCAATGCATTTGGATCCTCCTCCTCTCCTAAAGGGCCCAATCTAGGGGATGCTGGGAGCTGTAGTCTAGAAGAGAGTGTGGATATGCTATTGTGTTTTTGTTTGCGGGGGGGGGGGGGGAGTCATTTTTGCGCATGCGCTGTAGCATCTTTTTGCTTTTTTTTTGGATTTTAAGTCCCTTCTACTATGTTTTTCAGTGGTTTTATAAGTAATGGTCACTCGTTGGCCGGATAGGTGTATTGTGTCCAAATTTGGTGTCAATTTGTCCAGTGGTTTTTGAGGTATGCTAATCCCACAAACTAACATTACATTCTTATTTATATAGACTAGCTGACCCTGCCATGCATTGCTGTGGCCCAGTCAGGTGATCTATAAAATAAAGTAATGTGAAAGTGTTGGTTTCTAATATATGTAACTTTTATGTTTGTGGGTAAACAGTATTTCTTGCTGTTTCTTTGTCAGTGTTGATGTTGAGATTACCTGGTTTGCCTACTCTGGAACATACAACATATCATTGTCCTTCTTTAGTGATCTGTTTCAAATCTAGGATACTATATCTGTGTGTGAGTGAATCATATATATCTATCTATATCTATGGCTGGATGGCTCTTTGTCAGGAGAGCTTTGATTACATTTTCTTGCCCTGGTGAAGAGAGTTGGACTGGATGGCCTCAAGTATTTTCTGTTTGTTATGGGGTTCTGTGTGGGAAGTTTGCCCAA
Source organism: Anolis sagrei (assembly GCF_037176765.1). Taxonomy (NCBI): domain Eukaryota; kingdom Metazoa; phylum Chordata; class Lepidosauria; order Squamata; family Anolidae; genus Anolis; species Anolis sagrei. Next base: position 151,238,604 of record NC_090021.1, read on the forward strand.
TTCTGTCATTAGTGGGGTTCAGAATGCTCTTTGATTGTAGGTGAACTATAAATCTCAGTAACTACAACTCCCAAATGTCAAGGTCTATTTCCCCTCAAACTCCATCTGTGTTCACATTTGGAGATATGGAATATTCATGCCAAGTTTGGTCCAGACCCATCATTGTTTCAGTCCACAGCACTCTCTGGATGTAGGTGAACTACAACTCCAAAACTCAAGATCAATGCCCACCAAACCCTTCTAGTGTTTTCTGTTGGTCATGGGAATCCTGTGTGCCAAGTTTGGTTCAATTCCATCGTTGGTGGAGTTCAGAATGCTCTTTGATTGTAGGTAAACTATACATCCCAGCAACTACAACTCCCAAATGACAACATCAATTCTTTGAGTGAAAGTCACTCATTGGCCTGATAGGTGTCTTGTGTCCAATTCCTCCAGTGGTTTTTGAGTTATGTTAATCCCACAAACGAACATTACATTTTTGTTTATATAGAGTAGCTGTACCTGCCACTGTTGCGAACCTTCCCTCCCTCTTTCTCCTCCTCCTTTCTTTCACTCCTTCCTTCCCTCCCTCTTTCCTTCCTTCCCTCTTTTTCTTTCTCTTCTTCTTTCTTCCTTCTCTACCTGTTTCTTTTCTCGCTTCCTTTGCTCTTTGGTTCCATCCTTCCTTGTCTCTATCGTTCCCTCTTTCTCTCTTTCATTCCTTCTCTCCTTCCTTCCCTCTTTCACTTTTTATTTCCTTCTCTCCTTCCTTCCTTCTCTGCCTTTCCTTCTTTCCTTTTCTCCTTCCCTCCTTCTTTCCCTCTTTCTCTCCCTCCATTCCTTCCCTCCTTCTTTTGCTTTCTCTCCCTCTTTCTCTCCTTCCTTCTCTACCCTTCTTTCTTTCCTTCTTTCTCTCCTTCCCTCCTTCTTTCCCTTTCTCTCCTTCCTTCCTTCTCTACCCTTCTTTCCTTCCTTCTCTCCTTCCCTCCTTCTTTCCCTCCTTCTCTTCCTCCTTCCTCCTTCCATCCTTCCTTCCCCCTTTCTGTGTATGTGTTTTGTGTGTGTGTGTGTGCATATATGTGACTATGTGTGTGTTTGTGTGTGTATGTGTATATGTGTGTGTGTGTGGTTTTGCACATGCATTGTAAATTTTGGCGTGGGGGGGGATTAAGTCCCTTCTGCTATGTTTTTCAGTGTTTTTATGAGTGATGGTCACTCATTGGGTTGTTAGGCGTATTCTGTCCAAATTTGGTGTCAATTCGTCTAGTGGTTTTTGAGTTATGTTCATCCCACAAACGCACATTACATTTTTATTTATATAGATTAATAATATAATGATGAGCTCTTAGCCATCATGGGTGTCATGATCAGCAGAGGTGACCAAGAATAAAGAGGACTATCCTGGTAGCACTTCTGCTTATGTCACACCCACAATGGCTGGAGATAGGCTTTTAAAAGTACATGTTCCGAGTTACGAACACTGTCAATTTACAGCATGTACAATGTTCGTAACTTGAGGACTGTCTGTGATCCTTTTCATTTTGGCGGCTGGTGTTTGCTCCTTGAAGTAGCATCTCTCAACTTTCGGTGTGTTTTGCGTGGGAAGGGTGCTCCCGTGAGAACTGTCTCATCCCAAGGCCAGACAACTGGCGAGGCCGGAGCCCACTAATCTCCCAGCCAAGCTGCAGCAGCAGCAGGGCAGGCAAACCAGAGCGGATTAGAGTGGCTCTTCGCACCCTCCACAAGCCGCTTCCTCGGTTGAGGCTCTGCCTCGCCTTCCCTCCGTGTCTCCCCCCACCCCACTCCTCCCCACCCTTATTGTTGTGACTCCACTGGAAACCAGGGCTCGGCTGGAGCTATTAATTAAACAAGCGCATTAAGGCTTTTTTAATGGGACTCCAATTGCTCCCTAGGAAAGGAAGGGGGAAAAAAACAACAAAGAAAGAAAGCTAAGCAGGAAGGAAGAAAGAGCAGACAGCAGCGTTAATGACAAGACATTAAGGGCAAATTAAACGTATTATGGGATTATCAAGATCAGATAAGAGCTGGAGAGTGAGAGGAGGGGAGGGGGAGGGCTGAGGAGAGGGGAGAGGCCTCCCTGGCTTTCCTGCAGGCAAAGGATCCGGACCCCTTTCTCCTTCCCTTTACCTTTTCCCCATATAAAGCCCCGGATGTTCCTCAGGTGAGTAACAGGAAGGAGGGAAGCTTGCCAGCAGCCAGTCCTTCCTGAGACTGAGACCTCTTTTCCTGTGGCAGAGTTGGATCCTATGCTTGACATTGAAAGCAGTGCTGGATTTATTTACCACTAGCCGTCCCCTGCCACGGGTTGCTGTGGCCCACAGGGGGGTTCTGTGTGCGAGGTGGCCCAATTCTATCGTTGGTGGAGTTCAGAATGCTCTGTGATTGTAGGCGAACTATAAATCCCAGAAAGTACAATTCCCAATTTTCCCCAAACTCCATCAGTGTTCACATTTGGGCATATGGCATATTTGTGTAGAGTTTGGTCCAGAGTGATCTCTGGATGTAGGTGAACTACAACTCCAAAACCAAAGGACACTGCCCACCAAACCCTTCCAGTATTTTCTGTTGGTCATGGGAGAGCTGTGTGCTAAGTTTGGTTCAGTTCCATCGTTGGTGGGGTTCAGAGTGCTCTTTGATTGTAGGTGAACTGTAAATCCCAGCAACTAAACTCCCAAATATCAGGATTCTATTTTCCCCAAATTCAACCAGCATTCACATTTGGGCATATTGAGTATTCGTGTAGAGCTTGGTCCAGATCCATCATTATTTGAGTCCACAGTGATCTCTGGATGTAGGTGAACTACTACTCCAAAACCAAAGGTCACTGCCCACCAGTATTTTCTGTTGGTCATTGGAGAACTGTGTGCTAAGTTTGGATCAATTCCATCGTTGGTGGGGTTCAGAATGCTCTTGGATTGTAGGCGAACTATAAATCCCAGCAACTACAACTCCCAAATGACAAAATCTATTTTTTTGAGTGAAGGACATACATTGGGTTGTTAGGTGTCTTGTGTCCAAATTTGGTGTCAATTCATCCAGTGGTTTTTGAGTTCTGTTAATAACACAAACACAGTAAACAATTGCTTGTTTATTGTGTTTGTGTTATAGCTTGTATTGTATTGATGGGCATGGCCTCATGTAAGCCGCACGGAGTCCCCCTGCAGGAGATGGCGCAGAGTAAAAATAAAGCATTATTATAGCCAGAGGCGGCCCTAGGTAATTTTCAACGGTAAGCAAACAGTATTTTGGCACTCTTCCCCCAACCAATCATTGATATATATTTTCTGTTTGTCGTGGGAGTTCTGTGTGCCATATTTGGTTCAATTCCATCATTGGTGGAGTTCAGAGTGCCCGCTTTGGGTCCGGAGGCGTGCCTGAAGACCCTGGCGTGTGCAACAAAAGTCACCTCTTCTCCTGACTTTCTCCTCAGCCATTGGGACCAAGAGAGAGAGAGAGAGAGAGAGAGAGGCGGAGATGCCCACCTTTCCTGAAGGTAGGCACAAAAACAAAGGAGGGAGCGGAGGTGGGAGATACCTCCAGCTGGAGGGGCTCTCTCTCTCTCTCTCTCTCTCTTGGTCCCATTGGCTGAAGAGAAAGTCAGGAGAAGAGGCGACTTTTGGTGCGCACGCTGGGGTCTTCAGACACACCTCCGGACCCAAAGCGGGCCAGGCGCAACGGCTCTGCCCCTTGGCCTACTCACGGATTGGGGAGAGGAGAGGAGGCGGGTGGAGCGCCGGGGGATCTGGAAAGGGAGCCGGTCATGGGGAAGGGATTGAACGCAGAGAATGATTGAGCGTCGGCTCTGCTCGAGCACCCGGTGGCCGGGTGGAGCAGGAACGAGAGGGAGGCTCAAGGGCCCAGCAATTTAAGGTGCAGGTGCTTACCTACAAAGCCCTGAACGCTTTGGGACCAGCCTACCTGCATGATTGCATCTCCGTCTATGAACCCACACGCTCTCTTCGGTCATCTGGAGAGGCCCTGCTCGTGATCCCACCTGCGTCGCAAGCGTGTTTGATGGGGACACGAGACAGGGCCTTTTCCGTGGTGGCCCCCCAACTCTGGAACACCCTCCCCAAAGATCTCAGACAGGCCCCTACATTGGCAGTCTTCAGAAAAAACTTGAAGACCTGGCTGTTCCGATGTGCCTTTCCCGAATAGGAAACCTCCATTACCAAGTCCCTCAAGCACTTTATTAAAGCCAAGACCGCCGCACACTGCACATTGCACCTGTCCATAAGCCTCATTTCCACCTGTCACATCAGCACTTTTAACCCTTGTACCCTTACTCTGGCCCAGCCCAGTTTTATTGTGTCTTAGTGGATTGTTCATTGTTTGTTGTTTTAGATTGCTTTAATTGTTTTTAATTTGCCTAGGTTGTATTGTTGTATTGTTGTTGAGGCCTTGGCCTTTGTAAGCCGCATCGAGTCCTGCGGGAGATGCTAGCGGGGTACAAATAAAGTTTAATAATAATAATAATTTGGGAAGAGGATAGCCCAGCAGCGAGGCAAGAAAGCCGAGGCTTCCCCCGGACTGCTAGGGCTGTTGTGAGCTGACGGGGCGCTCCTCAAGTGGCAGTTGAGGGGCATTTACAGAGGCGCCTCTGCACCCCTGGCAAAAAAAAAAAGTGTTCTACGACCGCTTACTTCGCGTAATGGACGAGCCGCCCCTGATTATAGCCCCGTATCTGGAACTGTGGTCCTCAACCTGTGAATCCCCAGGTGTTTTGGCCTACAACTCCCAGAAATCCCAGCCAGTTAACCAACTTTTAGGATTTGTGGGAGTTGGGGGTCAAAATATTTGGGGACCCACAGGTTGAGAACCACTGAGAATGAGGGCCAAGTCAAAGGATATGTGGAGCCAGAGGTGGCCCGCGGGCCGAGTTTGACACATATGGTTTAGGTGTCCCATTAGGACAGTGGTTCTCAACCTGTGGGTCCCCAGGTGTTTTGGCCTACAACTCCCAGAAATCCCAGCCAGTTTACCAGCCAGTTACACATCTGGGGACCCACAGGTTGAGAACCACTGCGATTAGGACAGTGTTTCTCAACCTTCCTAATGCCGTGACCCCTTAGAACAGTTTCTCCTGTTGTGGTGACCCCAACCATAACATTATTTTCGTGGCTACTTCAGTACTGGAATTTTGCTTCTGTTATGAATCGTAAGTAAAATATCTGATATGCAGGATGTATTGTCATTCATTTGACTAAATTTGGCACAAATACCTGATACATGCAAATTTGGATACAGGTTGTGAAGGATTGAGTTTGTTATTTGGGAGTTGTGGTTGCTGGGATTTGTAGTTCACCTACAACCAAAGAGCATTCTGAACTCCACCAACGATGGAACTGAACTAAACTTGGCACAGAGAACTCCAATGACCAATAGAAAATACTGGAAGGGTTTGGTGGGCATTGACCTTGAGTTCTGGAGCTGTAGTTCATCTACATCCAGAGAGCACTGCGGACTCAAACAATTATTTATTTATTTATTTGCTGCATTTGTTAACCACCGCTCTCAGCCCTAGGGCGACTCGCGGCGGTGTACAACATATAAAAAACATATTTTACAATAAACTACACGACAAAAACAACATATCACTAGTACACTATCATCTAATTACACTAAAATAATCCGCTTCGTCTTATCATAGAATCATAACCAGTCTCGTAGTCTATATTCCGTTCCAGTTGTCATTTCCAGTTACTGTAGCATTTAGTTAAATGCCTTCTCGAATAGCCATGTCTTCAGGCTCTTCCGGAAGGACATAAGGGAGGGCGCCTGTCTGATGTCAATGGGGAGGGTGTTCCACAGCCGGGGGGCCACCACTGAGAAGGCCCTATCCCTCGTCCCCGCCAGATCTGGACCAAACTTGGCACAAATACTCAATATGCCCAAATGTGAACACTGGTGGAGTTTGGGGAAAATAGGCCTTGATATTTTGGAGTTGTAGTTGCTGGGATTTATAGTTCACCTACAATTAAAGAGCATTCTGAACCACACCAATGATAAGATTGGGCCAAACTTCCCATACAGAACTCCCATGCCTTGAAGGGACTTGCTGGCACAAGCCTCCCTCCAACCTTGCATGCTCTCCCTCATCCGCACATGCACACCACGCTGCCATGCACCAAGCATGCCTGCTCTCCCCTCCCCCGCTTGGAGTCTCAGAAACAGCTCTTCCCTTAGCTGAGAGGCCAGCCAATCACAGCGGAAGAGGGCTTTTGGTGGGAGGATTTGCCGTCTGTTTCCAAAAAGGAAAAGGACAGGCGGAGAGATCTTCAGCCTTCTCTGCCAAAGGGGTTCCTAATGGTTTTCAAATGGTCTTTGGCGACCCCTCTGAAACCCCCTCCCGACCTCCCCAAGGGGTCCCGACCCCAAGCTTGAGAAACACTGGATTAGGAGATCTATAGAAGGATCTCTTCTGTTAGGACGCGCCCAAAGTTGGTGCTTTTTGTTCCTTTCGAAAACACACATTGTTCAGTCTCCCCCAGAGCGAAGCCCCGCCTCTCCTCTCCCGCCCCCGCCCCGCCCGCAGGGAAAGGATTGCGTCATTAGGTACTTTAAGCACCCACACATTAGACATTACACATTACAACTGCGGATCAAAGGGGCCGGCATCCCACTGAGGCTGGGCGGGGCGGGCAGGCCTTCAATCAAGCGGTGGGGGAGGCCTTCCATTGGCTGCCCGGTTCGGGGAGTGGGGGGAGAAGGACGGAGCCCACTTTTATTTATTTATTTTTCCTATTTATTTATTTCTAATCAAATGCGATCTGACACTCTTCCCTCGCTGGGCGCCAACGCCTCCTCCTCCGCCTTCTCATGTCAGTCACCTCTAAGCGATTTGACAAACTCAAGATCTCTTTAAAACGGGAGAGAGGAAGAGAGAGAGAGTTCAGATCATATTAATTCCCCCCAAAATGTTTTGATTCAAAGTAGTTTGTCTTTGACGTCGCCACGGGCAATCGCGAAAGAGAGAGAGAGAGAGAAAGTGAGGCTAGCCCGGGCCCCCTTTTTCTCTTCATGGCCCAGGGGCGATGGCAAGTATTTAAGCTTCTGAAATTCGCCTCGGGCAGGGAAAGAGGGATGATCACAAAGCGGAAACCGGGGCCCGCCGCCGACTCCCTCCCTCCCTCCCTCCCCCCTCAACCGCTCCTCCCTCCGCCTTTTGGGCGGGTGTGGAGTTTGTCACAACTGTCGCCGTGCCGTCCCTCCCCTCGTTTTCCTGTTTGTTTGGTTTGGTTTTTAGGAGGGGAGGCCACTCAACCCGCCGCCCTATTTGCCCCCAAGCTCCAATGAATGGAACAACAACAAAAACAACAATAACAATGGGTTATTGTTGTTTTTGTTGTTGTTACTTTCATTGGAGCATGGGGGCCATGAAAGCCTTCGACAATACAACAGCAATTATTATTATTATTATTATTATTATTATTATTATTATTATTGTATTGTCGAAGGCTTTCATGGCTGGAATCACTAGGTTCTTGTGGGTTTTTTCGGGCTATAGAGCCATGTTCTAGAGGCATTTCTCCTGACGTTTCGCCTGCATCTATGGCAAGCATCCTCAGAGGTAGTGAGGTCTGTTGGAATTAGGACAATTGGTTTATATATCTGTGGAATGGCTGGGGTGGGGCAAGGAGCTCTTCCCTACTGCAGTTAGGTGTGAATGTTTCAGCTGATCACCTTCATTAGCATTTGAAGGCCTGCCTGAGCCTGGGAAAATCTCTTGCTGGGAGGTGTTAATCTGTGCCTTTCAACAGAAAGGAAGAGACCATGAAAATGAACAAAATCTGGCTACCAGTATTAAAAAAACTCTAAAATTACAACAGCAAAACAATAGAGAGGAAACAACCGGGCATAGATTAACACCTCCCAGCAAGAGATTTTCCCAGGCTCAGGCAGGCCTTCAAATGCTAATGAAGGTGATCAGCTGAAACATTCACACATAACTGCAGCAGGGAAGAGCTCCTTGCCCCACCCCAGCCATTCCACAGATATATAAACCAATTGTCCTAATTCCAACAGACCTCACTACCTCTGAGGATGCTTGCCATAGATGCAGGCGAAACGTCAGGAGAAATGCCTCTAGAACATGGCTCTATAGCCCGAAAAAACTCACAAGAACCTAATTATTATTATTATAAAAGCTTCATAGAATCATAGAATCAAAGAATCAAAGAGTCATGGGCCATCCAATCCAACAAGCAGGAATACTGCATTTAAATCACCCCTGACAGAAGGCCATCCAGCCTCTGTTTAAAAGCTTCCAAAGAAGGAGCCTCCACCACACTCCGGGGCAGAGAGTTCCACTGCTGAACGGCTCTCACAGTCAGGAAGTTCTTCCTCATGTTCAGATGGAATCTCCTTTCCTGGTGCTTTGATTTTTAGGCCTGTCTCTGAGGTTATTTGGGGGCGCAGATTGAGAAAACTGCATTGGAGAAACCGCATCAGCTCTAGTTTTTTAGATATGGTTTTTATATTGTAACTGGCAGAAGGCATATGCTCCTGATTTTTAAAAAAAACTGAGCTGATAGGTGAAAACGGGTGCCCTTTTTGGAATCAGCGGGTCAAACAGAACCAGGATCGATAATATTATTAATATTAATAATTATTATTAATAATTAATTATTATTATTACTATTAAAATTATTAATAATTATCATTTATTGTTAGTTATACTATTACTAATTTTTTTGACTGCAAGTCGCTTCTGGTATGAGAGAATTGGCCGTCTGCAAGGACGTCCGGATGTTTTGATGTGTTACCATCCTTGTGGAAGGCTTCTCTCATGTCCCCGCATGAAAAGCTGGAGCTGACAGAGAGAGCTCATCCGCGCTCTCCCTGGATTCGAACCTGCGACCTGTAGGTCTTCAGTCTTGCCGGCATAGGGGTTTAACCCGATGCGCCACCGGGGGCTCCTGTTATTACTATTATTACTATTGGGTTGTTGTGGGTTTTTGGGGGCTATATGGCCATGTTCTAGGCAGTGGTTCTCAACCTGGGGTTCCCAGGTGTTTTGTCCTACAACTCCCAGAAATCCCAGTCAGTTTACCAGCTGTTGGGATTTCTGGGAATTGAAGGCCAAAACATCTAGGGACCCACAGGTTGAGAACGACTGTTCTAGAGGCATTCTTTCCTCGCCATATAGCCCGAAAAAACCTACCACAACCCAGTGATTCCAGCTATGAAAGCCTTCAACAATACATTATTATTACTATTGTTACTATTATTACGATGGTTGTTGTTGTTAAAGTCTATTATTTGAGGCACCAGAATAATTACTTTAGTAATAATAAAAGTTATTACTATTGTTGCTATTGTTATTCTTCTGGTGCCTCAAATGATAGACCTTAACAACAACAATCGTAATAATAATATTATAACTATCAGTTATAATTAATCATAATTGACAATAATTGATTATTATTAATAACTAGCCGTCCCCTGCCATGCGTTGCTGTGTATATGTGTTTTATGTGTATATATATTTGTGTATATGTGTATATATTTGGTTTTGTGCAGGTATGGGAGGTTTCTTTCATGTCCCCCCCCCCCCCGCATGGGGAGCTGGAGCTGACAGAGGGAGCTTATCCGTGCTCTCCTTGTTTTTTTTTATTTATTTTTGGCTTTTGAAGTCATGTCTATGTGTTTGTCAGTGTTTTTATGAGTGATGGCTACTCGTTGGCTTGATAGGTGTCTTGTGTCCAAATTTGCTGTCAATTCGCCCAGTAGTTTTTTGAGTTGTGTTAATCCCACCAAATGAACATTACATTTTTAGTTATATAGACTAGCCGTTCCCTGCCACGAGTTGCTGTGGCCCACATGGGGGTTCTGTGTGGGAGGTTTGGCCCAATTCTATAGTTGGTGGGGTTCAGAATGCTCTGTGATTGTAGGCGAACTATAAATCCCAGCAACTACAACTCCCGAATGTTAGGATTCTATTTTCCCCAAACTCCACCAGTGTTCACATTTGGGCATATTGAATATTCGTGTAGAGTTTGGTCCAGATCCATCATTGTTTGAGTCCACAGTAATCTCTAGATGTAGATGAACTACAACTCTAAAACTCAAGGTCCATGCCCACTGAAATCTTCCAATACTTTTTGTTGGTCATGGGAGAACTGTGTGCCAAGTTTGGTTCAATTCCATTGTTGATGGGGTTCAGAATGCTCTTTGATTGTAGGTGAACTATAAATCCCAGCAACTACAACTCCCAAATGACAAAATCAATATTTTTTTGAGTGAAGGACATACATTGGGTTGTTGGGTGTCTTGTGTCCAAATTTGGTGTCAATTCGCCTAGTGGTTTTGAGTTGTGTTAATCCCACAAATGAACATTACATTTTCATTTATATAGCTTATTGACGGTGATAATATTAATAGTATTATTATTACTAATATTAGCAATTAATTATTATTAATAGCAATAACTAATATAATCATTAATATTATTATTAATAGTCATGATAATTAATACTATTGGTAATAATTACTAATAGTGGTAATAATAATTGATACTTTATCATCATTGATAAATAGTAACACATTGGTACCAGCTCGAAATGTGTCTTGACCAGTGTAATCAAGCAGATTTGGGGCAGACGATTGAGGAAAGGTTTCTACAACATGCATCTGGTTCACAACCAAGTGGGGGGGGGGGGAGGGAGAAAGAATGGGGCTGCCACCGGGGGAAGGCCTTTCCAAACCTGCTCCTTCTCCCCTCCACTAAAACCTCGCAAAGCAGAGGTTCCTCTCACTCCGGCTGGTTTTCAAAGGGCCGACTCTGAATATTCAGCTTTCCGAGGCGAAGGAAGCCTGCGCTCGCCCGTCTGTACACCATTAATATGATCTCTGCAGAATTGGGGCCCTCGGCAAGATTAGCATATCAAAGCCGGCGCCCGCGGCAAGAGAAGCTATCGATAGGCGCGCGGGCGGCGACGTAAAGATTATTGGTCGTGATGGGGCGCGCGGAACGGAGCTGCGGGCGAAATGCGGCACGCCGTGAACCGGCAGGGAGGGAGGGAGCGAGGGAGGGAGGGCGGAGGGGGAGCCTCCCACCAATATCCCTGCGGGGTGGGAATTGCCTCCCCAACGCCCCAAGTCCGGAAGCCCCGACCCCTTATCTCGGAGGTGCCGCCAAGTTCCCACCTGAGCTTCACGCACCGAGTTTTTCTTTGCTCTGCAATGAAAGGAGCCATCCTTGTTGTTGTTTTTGTTGTTGTCTACCTTCAAACCGCTTTCTATTTAGCGCGACCCTAAGGCGAACCTGACCCGGGGATTACAGAGAGGATTTTTCCTCCCTTTTTGGTTTCCTCTGAGGTCTCCGAGGGTGTGACTATTGCAAGGGTTTTCGAAGCGTGGGCTCTAGAGTTGCGGCTGAATCCTCAAACCTTCTTTTCTCGGGGATGGGAGGAGCCGGCTTTACGAAGCCCGTGTCTTCTGCTCCTTCACTCAGAGAAATCCCTTCCTTCCTTCCTTCCTTCCCTCCCTCCCTCCCTTCTTCCTTCCTTCCTTCCTTCCTTCTCTCCCTTCCTTCCTTCCTTCTTTCCTTCTTTCCTTCCTTCCCTCCCTCCCTTCCTTCCTTCCTTCCTTCCCTCCCTCCCTCCTTCTTTCCTTCCTTCCTTCTCTCCCTCCCTTCCTTCCTTCCTTCCTTCCTTCCTTCCTTCCTTCCTTCCTTCTCTCCTTTCCTTCCTTCCTTCCTTCCTTCCTTCCTTCCTTCCCTCCCTCCCTCCCTTCTTTCCTTCCTTCCTTCCTTCCTTCCTTCGTCTATTCCAGCACCCTTCACCCTTTTGTCCGGCAGGACTGAAGACCGACAGGACGGAGGTTCGAATCCAGGGAGAGCGCGGATGAGCTACCTCCCTCCGTCAGCTCCAGCTCCCCATGCGGGGACATGAAAAAAGCCTCGCCCAAGGATGGTAAAGCATCCAACGTCCAATTTTCCCACACCTGAAGCGACTTGCAGTTTCTAAAGTCGCTCCCGACACGGGAAAAAAACAAAACAAAAACATATCTGAATTCTAGAATCCTTCCTTTTTTTTTAGTTTCTCTTACTTGTGTACTCGGGGTTGAAATTATTCCCGTCCTACCCCTTTCCTTCCTCTTTACTTCTTCCCTCCCCCCCTCGTTTTCCTCACCTCCTTCCTTCCTTTTCCCCTCCTTCATTTCCTTCCTTCCCTTCCTTCCTCCCTTCTTCTTTTTCGTTTCCCTCACTTGTGTATCTGAAGTCTAGAATCCTTCTCTTCGTTCTTTTTTTCGTTTTCCTTTCTTGTGTAGCCGGGGGTGAAATTATTTCCTTCCTTCCCCTTCCTCTCTAGTTCTTCCCTCCCTCGATTCCTTCCTTCCTTTTTTCCCTCCTTCATTTCCTTCCTTCCCTCCCTCCCTAGGTTCCTTCCTTCCCTTCTTTCCTCTCCTCTACTTTCTTCCTTTTCTTCCCTTCCCTTCCCTCCCTCCCTCCCTTCCCTCCCTCCCTTTCCTTCCTTCCTTCCTTCCTTCCTTCCCTCCCTCCTTCCTGAGGCCATGTCGGGAGACTTGGGTTCCGATCTCCGCTTTCCACCGGCGGGTTTCGAGGGCCCTTTCTCCTTCCACGCGCGCCCGTCTTTTGTCTTCAAGTCTAACCAAAGCCTTTTGATACCCCTTCCAACATTGCATTTATGCCTACGCCTGCCAAAGCAGCTCCGCTCTTCAGATTCGCTTTAGCAACAGTTCCATGTTGGATTTCCTTTCCCCGCCAGCCTTTTCAATCCTTGACTTACTCAGTCTCCGTTTGAGATAAAATAACAGAGGGTGGAGGGAACGCTTTTTAAAAAAAACTACAAGTAATGAAGAGCTCCTTATTTTGGGGGGGGGGGGGCATAGCGGAGAGAAATGGCATCCACTCGATAAGAAGAGCTCGAGAAAGACAAAAGGCTCCTTCGGAGGCGAGATTAGAGTCCAGTCAAGCAGTGCACAGACATACAGAGAAACCCATCACAGGCACAGGCAGGCCCAGGCGAGTGAGTAAAAGAAAGAGAAGCGTTGCCTTCCTTTTTAGAAAGGACTCAGCCTCAAAGTCGACGTGCTTGCTTGTCACACAAATCCCTCCAATTCCAAGGAACTAAAAAAATACACACTCCCAAATCACACTCTCCGCCCTTATCGCAGAGAATGGGCACTGTTAGAAAAGCAACGCCTGAGAATAAGAAGCTGGGGAGCTGTCTACTTCAGCACCACCAACTCCGGCTTTTTATGATCACGCCTTTGAATAAGGAGCCAGGGAGCTGTCCACTTCAGCACCACCAGCTCCGGCTTCTTAACACTACGCCTGTGAATGAGGAGCCGGGGAGCTGTCCACTTCAGCACCACCAGCTATGGCTACTTATGAGCACCACTGTGAATGAGGAGCCGGGGAGCTGTCCACTTCAGCACTACCAGCTATGGGATCTTATGACCACACCTGTGAATAAGGGGCCGAGGAGCTGTCCACTTCAGCACCACCAGCTACGGCTTCTTAACACTATGCCTGTGAATAAGGAACCGGGGAGCTGTCCACTTCAGCACTACCAGCTACGGCTTCTTAACACTACGCTTGTGAATAAGGAACCGGGGAGCTGTCCACTTCAGCACCACCAGCTACGGTTTCTTATGACCACGCCATACCTTTTCCCAGGGTTTCCTTAAGCAGAATTAACCAAAAGGATGCTAGGCTCTGAGATTAGCTACTGTCTTTTTCAGAGACAGTACTTTCAGAGGAAAACACTTCTGACAGTATTGTGACACCCGGAGGGGGAACGTGTGAAAGAAACCCTATCAACTAATCTATCAATGTAAATCTATCCCTATTAGCCGCCTTGGAAAGACGGGATAGAAATAAAGGACACGCAATAAATAAATAACAGCCCAACCAAAACAAATGTCTTGGTGTTTTGGTTTTTAGATCTGTTCCTGGGCTTATTTGGGTTGTTGATTCAAAAAATTGCATTGAATAGACTGCAATACGGGCACCAATCCCGTCGTCTTGAGCTCTTCTACACTGCCATATAAACCAGAATATCCAGTATCTGCTTTGAACTGGATTATCTGAGTCTACACCGCCATATAATCCAGTTCAAAAATAGGTTTGCCCCTATGCACCTCGAAATGGAGTGTAATAACAATAATAACATTTTATAATATAAAATATAATGATGATGATGACAATAATAATAATAATCTATATAAATAGAAATGTAAAGTTCGTTTGTGTGATTAATATCTCAAAAAGCACTGGACGAATTGACACCAAATTTGGACACAATACACCTATCAGGCTAACAAGTGACCATCACTCATCAAAACACTGAAAAACACAGCAAAAGGGACTTAAAAAGCCAAAAAACCCAAAAAATACATTACAACGCATTCGCAAAACCACACAAACACACATATACACAAATATACACACATATATACACACACAAAACACATATACACAGACTGGGCCACAGCAAAGCATGGCAGGGGGTGGCTAATAATAATAATAATAATAATAATAATAATAATAATAATCCCCACAACCTCTGAGGATGCCTGCCATACATATGGACGAAATGTCAGGAGAGAGTGCTTCTGACATTTCCACACAGCCCGGAAAACTCACAGTAACCCAATAATAACATTCTTGGTGTCTTGGTTTTTAGGCTTTTTCCTGGGGTTTTTAAGGGCACTGATTCAGAAAATTGTATTGGATATATTACATCAACTCTAGTTTCTTAGATTAGTTATCATTGTTTTCTATGGGCGGGCAGATGGCGACTGGTAGATGGCATATGTTGTGTATCTCAAGCACTAGAGCAGGTCAAATACACCCTGAAACAGATCTAACATGTGTTTGAATAGGGCTCACTCTTAAACTGACCTATAACTAAACTAATATCAATTATATCCGAAGCAAGGACATGAAATTATAGTACACAAAACACAATGTGAGTTCCTCTCCAAAGAAGCACACGATCCAAATTGGACCAAGAGGGAGACAGATTTGCTTTCATTTTCTCCCTTGAAAACTGAGGATTTTCAGCTGAATTTACTCTCAAGTAATGCATTTCGGGGTGTGTGTGTAGTAGACCACCCTGAGTGCAAACACTTGTGTTTAGCTGTTAAATACAAGACACAAAGCAAAAGGAAAGCCATTCTCTTGGACTATTCTGCCTCCAAATCTGTTGTTCTCTGTCCCTTCTAGGCTTCTGTTTCTGGAGTTTTGTTTCCCAAAAAATGTACCAAATCTCACCAAATTGAAAAAAAATGCGACTAGGAGTCGAATATTATGTACCACTATCAAAACAAAAGGTCGCAGGTTCAATTCTGGGGGAGCGGCGTGAGCTTCCGCTGTCAGCCCCAGCTTCTGCCCACCTAGCAGTTCGAAAACATGCAAATGTGAGAAGATCAATAGGTACCGCTCCGGCGGGAAGTCATGCCGGCCACATGAGCTTGGTGGTGTCTACGGACAACGCCGGCTCTTCGGCTTAGAAATTGAGATAAGCACCAACCCCCAGAGTCGGACACGACTGGACTTAATGTCAGGGGAAAACCTTTACCTTTACTAAAGATGCAGTAACACAAACCTTAAAACCCTTTCACAGGACACAAGCTTTGCTGACAGGTTTGGAGCTTTCTTACAACATTGTATTGTATGCTCAGGAACACAAACGAAACAAAACTCTCCTTGGGTTGTTGTAGGTTTTTCGGGCTATATGGCCATGTTTTAGAAGCATTCTCTCCTGACGTTTCGCCTGTATCTATGGTAAGCATCCTCCGGGGTTATGAGGTTCTCACAACCTCTGAGGATGCTTGCCATAGATGCCAGGAGAGAATGCTTCTGGAACAGAGCCGAAAACCACACAACACACTATAATAATAATAATAATAATTATTATTATTATTATTATTATTATTATATTATTATTGTTGGGTTGTTGTAGGTCTTTCGGGTTATATGGCCATGTTCTAGAAGCATTCTCTCCTGTTGTTTTGCCTCACAATCTCTGAGGATAGTCCTCACAACCTCTGAGGATGCTTGCCATAGATGCAGGCGAAACGTCAGGAGAGAATGCTTCTAGGACATGGCCCTATAGACCGAAAAACCTACAACAAGCCAATGATTCCAGCCAGGAAAGCCTTCGACAATACATAAAACTCTCCCTCATTACACAAATGGGATTCACCCCTCCTTCCGGATTTAATTATCCCACAATAAAATGTTTAATCCTGAAGGCAGAGGGAACAGGGATGTGTTGGAATAAGAAGCCCAAACGTGGCTTTTTGGAGCCTGCTTACCTCTCCTTATCACCCCTCCTTGGCCGTTCAGCATGAGTCCACATTGGGCTTCCACGGAGCCCTGGAAGAAAGAGAATAAATCCGCATTAGACACAGATGGAGAGTCGAGGGAGAGGAGCCTTCTTTGCAAAACAAACAACCCCAGTCAGGTAACAGGCCTTTAGATGGCAAGCAGGCAGGTAATATCTGGAAGCCTGTATTTAGTTCTATTGAGTCAGCTTGAATTTAGATACAAGGCTTGTGAAGAAGATGCCTGTCTTCAAAAAGTCATTTTAATGCTCCACAACCTCAGGGTCACAAGAGCGGTTGGGTTGCAGTTCCCATTATCCCCAGTCAGCATGGTGGATAATAATAATAATAATAATAATAATAATAATAATAATAATAATAATAATAATATAAAATAATAAAAATAAAAATAATAATGATGGGAGTTGTTCTTCAATAACATTTGGTGACTCAAACTGTCTTCAAAATGTCGCTTTACCTTTTCCCAACCTCAAGGCCACCAGGGTAATTGAGTTGTAGTTCGCATTATCCCCAGTCTGCATGGTGCATAATTATAAAAAAATGATGGGAGTTGTCCCTCAGTCATATCTGGAGACTCAAACTGGGCCCCCTTTCACACAACTGAATAAAATGAAACAATAATCTGCTTTGAACTGGGATATATGGCAGTGTGGACTCAGATATTCCAGTTCAAAGCAGATATTGTGGGTTAGGATAATAGAATCATAGAGTTGGAAGAGACCTCATGGGCCATCCAGTCCAACTCCCTGCCAAGAAGCAGGAAAAATTGCATTCAAAGCACCCCCGACAGATGGCAATCCAGCTTCTGTTTAAAAGCTTGCAAAGAAGGAGCCTCCACCATACTCCGGGGCAGAGAGTTCCACTGCTGAACGGCTCTCACAGTCAGGAAGTTCTTCCTCATGTTCAGATGGAATCTCCTTTCTTGTAGTTTGAAGGAGTATTCTGCCTTGGTATTCTGGGTTATATGGCTGTGTGGAAGGGCCCTAGGAAAAAACTAAAGAGCACTGGACACTAGCGGCCCTTCCACACAGTCATGTAATTCATAATATTAAGGCAGATATCCACAATATCTGCTCTGAATTGGCTTAACTGAGTCCACACTTCCATGTAATCCAATTGAATATTGTTTTCATTCAGCGGTGTGGAATGGGCCTAAGTAAAACAATGACACTATATAACATTTTTTTTAAAAAAATGTTCTGCTCCTGGCTGGAAAATATTATTTCCTGGTTTAACTGTACAGGACTTAGGGCCCTTCCACACAGCTGAATAAAATCTGCTTTGAACTGGATTATATGGCAGTGTGGACTCAGATAATTCAGCTCAAAGCAGATATTGTGAATTATTCTGCCTTGATATTCTGAGTTATATGGCTGTGTGGAAAGGCCCCTTCCTTTGGAAAATAGTTACTAACTTGTTCTATTCCTGAAACAACTTCTTTTTTTTTTGTGGCTGCCACAAACTATGTTGAATTATTTGAGACTCTAGAAGCTATTCAACGAAAAAAGGACAAAATGTGCTGTATGATGTCCCTCTCGCAAAGTTTGGGAAACTTCCCCCATGTTTTTATATGAGAGAACCAATTAGGAAATGACATTTTTAAAACCAGAAACAAAAATCGTGTGATTGAGGGCCCTTCCACACAGCCATATAATCCAGAATATCAAGGCAGAAAATCCTACAATATCTGCTTGGAACTGTGTTATCTGAGGCCACATTGCCATATATCCTAGTTCAAAGCAGATATTGTGGGATTGTCTGCCTTGGTATTTCAGGGGCACTTCCACACAGCCCTACAACCCAGAATATCAAGGCAGAAAACCCCACAATATCTGTTTGGAATTGGGTTATCTAGGAGCCCCCGGTGGCGCAATGGACTGAAGACCGACAGGGAGAGTGCTGATGAGCTCCCTCTGTCAGCTCCAGCTCCTCATGTGGGGACATGACAGAAGTCTCCTACAAGGATGGTAAAACATCAAAACATCCGGACAACGTCCTTG
This sequence comes from Anolis sagrei, assembly GCF_037176765.1. Classification (NCBI taxonomy): domain Eukaryota; kingdom Metazoa; phylum Chordata; class Lepidosauria; order Squamata; family Anolidae; genus Anolis; species Anolis sagrei. Next base: position 151,256,924 of record NC_090021.1, read on the forward strand.
TACACAACCAATTCTCTCACACCAGAAGCAACTTGCAATTTCTCAAGTCGCTCCTGACATGGGGGAAAAACACTGGGTTATCTGAGCCCACACTGCCATATATCCCAATTCAAAGCAGATATTGTAAACAGCCAATTCTCTCACACCAGACGCAACTTGCAGTTTCTCAAGTCGCTCCTGACACGGGGGGGGGGGGGGGGGGGGGGACGACTGGGTTATCTTAGCTCACACAGCCATATATCCCAATTCAAAGCATATATTATGGGATTGCCTGCCTTAATATTCTGGGGGATCTTTCACACAGCCATCTAACCCAGAATATTAAGGCAGAAAATCCCACAATATCTGCTTTGAAGTGGGTTATTTGAGTCCACACTGCCATATATCCCAATTCAAAGCAGATATTGTGGGATTGCCTGCCTTGATATTCTGGGGGATCTTCCATACAGTCATGTAACCAAGAATATCAAGGCAGAAAATCCCACAATATTTGCTCTGAACTGGGTTATCCGAGTCCACACTGCCATATATCCGAATTCAAAGCATTGCCTATTGATATTCTGGGAAATCTTCCACACAACCATCTAACCCAGAACATCAAGGCGGAAAATCCCACAATATTTGTTTTGAACTGGGTTATCTGAGTCTCCACACTGCCATATATCCCAATTCAAAGCAGATATTGTAGACAGCCAATTATCTCACATCAGAAGCAACTAGCAGTTTCTCAATTCACTCCTGGCACTGGGGAAAAACCTGGATTAGCTGAGCCCACAATCATATATCCCAATTCAAAGCAGATATTGTGGGATTGCCTGCCTTGATATTCTGGGGGATCTTCCACACAGCCGTCTAACTCAGAATACAAAGGCAGAAAATCCCACGATATCTGCTTTGAAGTGGGTTACTGAGTCCACACTGCCATATATCCCAATTCAAAACAGATATTGCTTTTCTTGATATTCTGGGCGCCCTTCCACACAGCCATCTAACTCAGAATATCAAGGCGGAAAATCTCAAAATGTTTGCACAGCCATCTAATCCAGAATATCAAGGCAGAAAATCCCACTGGGTTATTTGAGTCCACACTGCCATATATCCCAATTCAAAGCAGATATTATGGGCTTGCCTACTGATATTCTGGGAGATCTTCCCCACAGCCATCTAAACCAGAATATCAAGGCAGAAAATCCCACAATATTTGCTCTGAAATGGGTTATCCGAGTCCACACTGCCATATATCCCAATTCAAAGCAGATATTGTAGGATTGCCTGCCTTGATATTCTGGAGGACCTTCCACACAGCCTTCTAACCCAGAATATCAAGGCAGAAAATCCCACTGGGTTATCTGAGTCCACACTGCCATATATCCCAATTCAAAGCAGATATTGTGGGATTTTATTCAGCTGTGTGGAAGAGGCCATTGTGTTATAGTTATGGTCCTATGTGTCCACGGATTCAGTCTTCTGAAGATACAGGCGAGACATGGCGATGCAGTATGGAAACCACCTAACACCCCAGAAACCTCCCAATATCCCCCCCCCCCCCCTTTTCCCTGCCTGTTTGTGTATTCTCCCCAGCGCCACCCTCTAAATCCTTTGGCCCGGCGTGAATGCGTTGACAGAGGCGTTTTCTTTTGACATTTTCTTTTACAAACAAACGCTGTGGTGGACATGAAAGAGGCCTGGGAGGGGGTTAACCTCCCCAACAGCCCGTGAAGCGAGTTAAGCACACGAGGAGAAAGCCCCGGCGCACAATGAGAGGCGACCAGCAAGGAGGAGAAGGCGACAAAAAGCGCCCTCAGCGACGCGGGCCGGAGCCAAAGCCCCTTTTGAGGGGAAGTGTTCTGCCTTAAAGTGATTATGAAATCAATATGGACGCAAACGGGGCGAGGGCGCATACATTAGCGCGCTGACGGGAAAAGGTGTGACAGTTTCCTTTGTTGGGCATGGCAAATCTTTTTAAGGGCCTCAAAGATGCCCACTCCGGCTCCAAGGCTCCTTGCATCTGTTCGGCTGACTTAAACAGCCTCGCAAACTGTTGGACTTTTCACTTAACAGTCTGTGCAAGGGGGAGATGGAGGATATTTACATTTGTTGCATCAGCAATGAGGCATATGTTGATGAAGGAAGGCGAGTCTGGGGGGAGAGAAAAGGCAAAGGCTTGGACTTGCAGGCTGTTCCTGTGTTGACACTTCACCCATACAAACAGCTTGGCTTTGCGCCCTTCCACACAAACACATAACCCAGAATATCAAGAATAACCCACAATATCTGCTTTGAGTTCCCAATGCCATATATCCCAGTTCAAAGCAGATACTGTAGGATTTTATTCAGTTGTGTTAGAAAGCTTGGGACTGATATTAAGAAAGCTTAGGGCCCTTCCACACAACCACATAACCCAAAATATCAAGGCAGAAATACCACAATAGCAGCTTTGAACTGGGTTATATGAGTCCACACTGCCATGTATCCCAATTCAAAGCAGATACTATGGGATTTTATTCTGCTGTGTGGAAATTTGGGACTGAAATTATGAAAGCTTAGGATCCTTCCACACAACCATATAACCCGGAACATCAAGGCGGAAATACCACAATATGTGCTTTGAACTGGGTTATCTGAGTCCACACTGCAATGTATTCCAGTTCAAAGCAGTTACTGTGGGATTTTATTCAGCTGTGTGGAAAGCTTGGGACTGAACTTAAGAAAGCTTAGGGCCCTTCCACACAACCACATAACCCAGAATATCAAGGCAGAAATACCACAGTATCTGCTTTGAACTGGGTTATCTGAGTCCCCAATGCCATATATCCCAATTCAAAGCAGATACTATGGGATTTTATTCAGCTGTGTGGAAAGGGGCCTTAGAAAGCTTGGGACTGAAATTAAGAAAGTTTAGGGCCCTTCCACACAACCACATAACCCAGAATATCAAGAATAATCCACAATATCTGCTTTGAACTGGGTTATCTGAGTCCCCAATGCCATATATCCCAGTTCAAAGCAGATACTGTGGGATTTTATTCAGCTGTGTGGAAGGGGCTTTAGAAAGCTTGGGACTGAAATTAAGAAGCTCTGTGAGTACTCAGTCCATTCCTTCCCACTTTCTAAACTTCATAATTTCTGAGCCCACACTGCCATGTATCCCAATTCAACGCAGATATTGTGGGATTGCCTGCCTTGATATTCTGAGGGACCTTCCACGCAGCCATCTGACCCAGAATATCAAGGCAGGAAAATCGCACAATATTTGCTTTGAACTGGGTTATCTGAGCCCACACTGCCATATATTCCAGTTCAAAGCAGATACTGTGGGATTTTATTCAGTTGTGTGGAGAAGGGCGGTATACAAGTATGGTAAATCTTCTATATAAATAAAAATGTAATGTTCGTTTGTGGGAGATTTGACACCAAATTTGGACATAAGACATCTATCAGGCCAACGAGTGACCATCACTCATAGAAACACTGAAAAACACACCAGAAGAGACTTAAAAAGCCACCCCCCCCAAATACATTACAACGCATGTGCAAAACCACATATATTAACATATACACATACATATACACACAAAACACATATACACAGACTGGGCCACATCAACGTGTGGCAGGGGACAGCTAGTCTAACTACATAAATAAAAATGTAATGTTTGTTTGTGGGATTAACATAACTCAAAAACCACTGGACGAATTGACACCAAATTTGGACAAAATATACCTATCAGGCCATCAAGTGACCGTCAATCATAAAACACTCAAAAACACAGCGGAAGGGACTTAAAAAGCCAAGAAACAAAAATACATTACAACACATGCGCAAAACCACAAATGTGCACAAACACATATAAACATATACACAAATGTATAGACACAAATACACACATATATACACACATAAAACAAATATACACAGACTGGGCCACAGCACCACGTGGCAGGGGGCGCCCAGTAAATAAATAAATGCTTATTATTACACTGCCTAACCCAAACATTGTTTTCTTGCTTTTAGGCCTATTCCTGGCCTTATTTGTGGCCTCGAGTCAGAAAAGTGCATTGGATAGGCCACATCAGCTCTAGTTTCTTTTATTACTACTTCTTCACACAAGAGAAGAAATCCACTTTAAATCCAGTTTCTGCCCCCTGCAGAATTCTGGGATTTGTAGTTTAGTGAGGCTGCTAAAGCCTCCTCCCTAAACTACAAACCCCAGAATTCTTCAGGAGGCAGGAACCGGATTTTAAGTGGATCCATTCTTTGATGTAATGAGGTTGTATATGGTTATCATTATTTTCTATGGAGGAACAGATGGCGACTGGTAGTTGGCATATGTTATGTTCTGTATCTCCAAAACTAGAGCGGATAGCGGGGAACTGGTGCCATTTGTTGGAATCGGAGGGTCATATATACCAAAGGCCCTTCCACACAGCCATATAACCCAGAATATCAAGTCAGAAAATCCCACAATATCTGCTTTGGACTGGAATATATGACATTGGATAGACCACATCAGGTCTAGTTTCTTTTATTACTACTTCATCACACTAGAGAATGAATCCACTTTAAATCCAGTTTCCCCCCTGCAGAATTCTGGGTTTTGTAGTTAGGGAGGAGCCTTTAACAGCCTCACTACACTACAAACTCTATGAATGAGAAACAGATCCAGGATATTCAATGGTTTAGGATGGATAACTCACTGTCCAAGGTGCATTTGGGTGCCCCAAATGTTCAACTTGTTTCTGCAGAATTCCTGCAGAAACTTGTTCCTGCAGAATTCTGGGCTTTGTAGTTTAGTGAGGCTGTTAAAGGCTCCTCTCTAAACTACAAACCCCAGAATTCTGCAGGAGGCAGAAACCGGATTTTAAGTGGATTCATTCTCTAGTGTGATGAGCTTGTATATGGTTATCATTCTTCTCTATGGGTGAGCAGATGGCGACTGGTAGTTGGCATATGTTATGTTCTGTATCTCTAAAACTAGATATACCAAGGGCCATTCCACACAGCCATATAACCCAAAATATCAAGGCAGAAAATCCCACAATATCTGCTTTGAACTGGAATATATGACAATGGATAGACCACATCAGCTCCAGTTTCTTTTATTACTACTTCATCACACTAGCGAATGAATCCACTTTAAATCCAGTTTCCCCCTGCAGAATTCTGGGTTTTGTAGTTTAGTGAGCTGTTAAAGCCTCCTACCTAAACTACAAACCTCAGAATTCTGCAGAAAATCCCACAATATCTGCTTTGAACTGGAATATATGGCAGTGTCAAATAACCCAGGGCAAAGCAAATATTGTGGCATTTTCTGCCTTGATATTCTGATTTATATGGCTGTGTGGAAGGTCCTTTGGTATATCTGACCCTCTGATTCCAACAAATGGCACCAGTTTCCTGCTATAGGCTCTAGTTTTAGAGATACAGAACATAACATATGCCAACTACCAGTCGCCATCTGCTCACCCATAGAAAATAATGATAACCATATACAACTAGAGAATGAATCCACTTTAAATCCGGTTTCTGCCTCCTGCAGAATTCTGGGGTTTGTAGTTTAGGGGGGAGGCTTTAACAGCTTCACTACACTACAAACTCCAGAATTCTGCAAGGAAGGGCCCCCAGAAACAAGGAGAACATTTGAGGCACCCAAATGCACCTTGGCCAGTGAGTTACCCATCCTCAATCATTGAATATCCTGGATCTGTTTCTCATTCATTTTGCTTGGAGAGCTTGGAGTATAACTACACAAACATAGTGAAGGAAAGCGGATGGTGAATCCCTCCTTCTTGAAATAAATACATTTTAAAAGGCAACACTATTTGATATTTTGGAAAGGGTTCTGGGCGAGGGGAAGGGAGGAGGGGAAGGGAAGGGAGGAGGGAAAGAGGAGGGGAAGCGCCTTGTTTGCTCGGATGACATCGCATAAGTGACCACTTGAATGGCACTAAGTCGAAAATTGGATAAACTATGGTGCTTTCTTGCACGGGATTTAGGCATTGTGCGGGCCTTGCAAACCTCTCTAATCCCTCCTTTTGGGGGGAAAAAAGACAAAGCTCTGTGTCCAGCATGGAAAAAAATGTACCCGCTCAAAAAAATAAGCAGCAGACGTGATTATAAAAGGGGAGGGGGGAGAGAATAGGTCTTAGAGAAGCTAAATGCTGAATGGGAGGTTGGAACATAAGGAGAAGCCTGGTTAAAAAGGCGAGGAGGGATGAGGTGGGGGGAGATATATATATATATATATTCAGAAATGGAGGAAATTACCGGGTGAATTTCAATGCAGAAAGTCAGGACTGAGGGAGATCCGCCTTAGTTTATTTTGGTCTAGATGGCATGCAAAAGGAGAGCAACAGAAGCACCTTTCCCTTGTTAAAAGCTGTGGATGTATCTACACTGCAGCTGAACTATAGTTTGGACTGCTACATGGTTAGTGTAAACCCATATCATGGGCCCACAGTGACTATATCGCCTGAGGGCTGAGAAGGGAGGTGTACAAATATAGTAAATAAATATAAATATAAATATAAATATAAATATAAATATAAATATAAATATAAATATAAATATAAATATAAATATAAATATAAATAAATATAAATATAAATATAAATATAAATATAAATATAAATATAAATATAAATATAAATATAAATCATGCAGTTTTATGTATTACATGGTGAGTGCAATATAATGCATGTTACACATATATACATGCACATATAAGGCAATATAACGCATATCACACACATAATGCACTTTGAACTGCGCTGAACTGTAAGATCTACAAGATCTGTAAGGGTCTACACTGTCTATATAATGCAGTTCAAGTTTGCATTACATGGTGAGTGCAATATAATGCATGTTACACATATATACATGCACATATAAGGCAATATAACACATATCACACACGTAGTGCACTTTGAACTGCGCTGAACTGTAAGATCTACAAGATCTGTAAGGGTCTACACTATCTATATAATGCAGTTCAAGTTTGCATTACATGATGAGTGTAATATAATGCATGTTACACATATTTTCATGCACATATAAAGTAATATAACGCATAATGCACTTTGAACTGCGCTGAACTGGAAGATCTACAAGATCTGTAAGGGTCTACACTGTCTATATAATGCAGTTCAAGTTTGCATTACATGATGAGTGTAATATAATGCATGTTACACATATATTCATGCACATATAAAGTAATGTAACGCATAATGCACTTTGAACTGTGCTGAACTGTAAGATCTACAAGATCTGTAAGCGTCTACACTGTCTATATAATGTCAAGTTTGCATTTCATGGTGAGTGTAATATAACACACATTACACACATATAATACACTTTGAACTGCACTGAACTGTATGATATGGGTCCACACTGACTATATAATGCTGTTCAAGTATGCATTATATGGTTAGTGTAAATTAATGCATGTTACACATCTATAATACACATATAAAGTGATATAGCACAGTTTGAAAAGCAAGATATGGGTCTACACTGGCTATATAATGCAGTTCAAGTTTGCATTATGTAGTGAGTGTGATATAACACATAGTGCACATATAACACATATGACCCATATAATGCAGTTTGAACTTCATTGAACTGCAAGTATTTATCAGGATAGGGTCAAGGCAGGCCTATATTCAGATTCCAAGACTGGATTGCTCATGAGTTCTCTTTCAACTCTATTATTCTTTGCTTCTATCATTCAGTTCAGACCATCATTGGGCAGTATGTAGACCAAGGCCCCAAGTACACTACCAACCGTGTGTTCTCTTCCAACCCTATTATTCTATGATTCTATAGTTCAGATTGCATCATTGGGCAGTGTGTACACTAAGGCCAATTCTACACTGCCAAATGCAGGATAGGGTCAAAGCAGACCTATATTATGATTTTATAGTTCAGGTCAGTGCATTATTGGGCAGTATACACCAAGGCCCCATTTATAGTGCCAACTGCAATATAGTCTCTTCCAACCCTATTATTCTTTGCTTCTATAGTTCAGTTCAGACTGCATCATTGGGCAGTGTGTACACTAAGGCCAATTCTACGCTGCCAACTGCATAAAATTGTTATATAGGATCAAAGCAGACCTATATTATGATTCTATAGTTCAGTTCAGACTGCATGATTTGGTAGTGTGTAGACTAAGGCCACAACTACACTGTCAACTTCAGGATAAGGTCAATGCTGGGCTGGACTGGGCTGGCCGTGTGGTGTCTCCCAACTCTATTATTCTCTGATTCTCTGATTCTCTAGTTCAGTTCAGACTGCATGATTGGGCATTGGGTAGACCAAGGCCACAACTACACTGCCAACTACAGGAAATGGTCAACACAGACCTATATTCAGACTCAATGACTGGATGGCCTGTGTGGTCTCTTCCAACTCTATTATTCTCTGATTCTATAGTTCAGTTCAGACTGCATGATTGGGTAGTATGTAGACCAAGACCACATCTACGCTGTCCACTTCAGGATATGGTCAATGGGCTGACCATGTGGTCTCTTCCATCTCTCATTATTGTCTTATTCTATAGCTCAGTTCAGACTGCATGATTGGGTAGTGTGTAGACCAAGACCACAACTACACTGACGACTGCAGGATAGGGTCAAAGCTGGGCTGGCTGTGTGGTCTCTTCCAACTCTTACTATTCTCTGATTCTCTAGTTCAGTTCAGACTGCATGATTGGGCATTGGGTAAACCAAGGCCACAACTACACTGTCAACTACAGGAAATGGTCAACACAGACATATATTCAGACTCAATGACTGGATGGCCTGTGTGGTCTCTTCCATCTCTCATTATTGTCTTATTCTATAGCTCAGTTCAGACTGCATGATTGGGTAGTGTGTAGACCAAGACCACAACTACATTGACGACTGCAGGATAGGGTTAAAACTGGGCTGACTGTGTGGTCTCTTCCAACTCTATTATTCTCTGATTCTATAGTTCAATTCAGATTGCACGATTGGGTAGTGTGTAGACCAAAGCCACAACTACACTGAGACTGCAGGATAGGGTCAAGGCTAGGCTGGCAGTATGGTCTCTTCCAACTCTTACTATTCTCTGATTCTCTAGTTCAATTCAGACTGCATGATTAGGTAGTGTGTAGACCAAGGCCACAACTACACTGACAACTGCAGGATAGGGTCAACGCTGGGCTGGCTATGTGGTCTCTTCCAACTCTTACTATTCTCTGATTCTCTAGTTCAATTCAGACTGCATGATTGGGTAGTGTGTAGACCAAGACCACAACTACATTGACGACTGCAGGATAGGGTCAACGCTGGGCTGGCAGTGTGGTCTCTTCCAACTCTATTATTCTCTGATTCTATATGTGTGGACCAAGACCACAACTACATTGACGACTGCAGGATAGGGTCGAGGCTAGGCTGGCAGTGTGGTCTCTTCCAACTCTATTATTCTCTGATTCTATAGTTCAATTCAGACTGCATGATTAGGTAGTGTGTAGACCAAGACCACAACTACACTGACAACTGCAGGATAGAGTCAACGCTGGGCTGGCAGTATGGTCTCTTCCAACTCTATTATTCTCTGATTCTATAGTTCAGTTCAGACTGCATGATTGGGTAGTATGTAGACCAAGACCACATCTACGCTGTCCACTTCAGGATATGGTCAATGGGCTGACCATGTGGTCTCTTTCATCTCTCATTATTCTCTTATTCTATAGCTCAGTTCAGACTGCATGATTGGGTAGTGTGTAGACCAAGACCACAACTACACTGAGGACTGCAGGATAGGGTCAACGCTGGGCTGGCTGGCCGTGTGGTCTCTTCCAACTCTATTATTCTGCATGATAGGGCATTGGGCAGACCAAGGCTACATCTACGCTGTCATCTTCAGGATATGGTCAATGGGTTGACCATGTGGTCTCTTCCAACTCTATTATTTTTTTAATTATGTGATTCTATAATTCAGACTGCATTATTGGACATTGGGTAGACCAAGGCCACAACTACACTGAGAACTTCTGGATAGGGTCAACGCAGACCTATATATTCAGACTCCGTGATGTGGGTCTGCATACTGCTGTCCTAGGGGTGTTACTGGACTCATCCAGTGTAGACCCTCGCTCAAAGCTCGATTGGAAAACACGGGGAGGCGTCTTCCTCGCCCATAAAAGGGAGCTGAATGCAATGAGTGGCGTGACACCGTCTGCAATCTGTGGCAGGATAGATTTGGGTCTGAAGTGAGCAGGAGAAGGGACAGAAACAAAACGGAGGGAGTTGGGGCGGGGTGGGAGTGGTGTGATAGACAGGAGGGAGCTGAAGACCGAGGCACAAGGGAAGCGGAAAGGAACCCTCTCTTCTTCTCCCTAAATATAGGTCTGTGTTTGGTGGGCAAAGGGAGACGGCGGGGCGTTGCTTAGCTTACCTGCAGCTCGTCGGCTCCGGAGGCGGCCAGTCCGAGGCTGGTGCCGGGGAGGAGGCGCTGGTCGGGGTGCATGCCATACTGGGAGCCGTGGCTCATGAGCGAGAGGTCGTGTCGGCGGTAGGCGTCGAGGCAGCCCAGCTCGCGCCGGGGCGGCGGCTCGTCGAGGCACGAGGACTTGAGGGCGCGCGCGTTGTGCAGGTTGAGGAAGTCCCCGGGCTCGCCATGGTGCAGCTGCTGGTAGTACTGCTGCGAGTGGTGGAGCGAGTTGAGCGAGTAGGCGTCCGGGGCCACGGCCGGGTGCCCGTGCTGGAACTCGTAGTGGAAGGACTGGTGGTGCAGCGGCGTGTACTGGTGCGGGTTGGCCGAGAAGTAGGGCGAGGCGAAGTCCGTGCCCGTGGCCGAGTAAGTCAGCGGGGAGGTGGACGAGTAGGCGACGGTGGAGTTGGCCACGGACTCCAGGCAGCCCAGCTGCATCAAGCGGTAGCTGTTGGAGCCGTCATGGCGGATCTGGAAGGCAGAAGCAGGGAGCAGGTCACCCGGGAGGAGCAGCCAGCGGGGCATCCGCACCAGAGGGGTGCCCACGGATCACTAAAGTCACCAAAAAGCCCCCACATACACACACGGAGAGCCCCCACCCCCACCCAACACTGCTTGAGTCTCCTTACCTACGCCTAGAAGTAAACATCATCATCATCATGTAGTTGGAACTGCATGCTATGTAACACAATACCGACGGCTTTCACGGCAGAAATGAATGGCTTGTTGTGAGTTTTTTGGGCTGTATTGCCAAATTTTACAGCCCGAAAAACTCACAGCAACTCAAGATCAATATAATTGCCTAATTGGTTCTAAAATACAATCTCGACGGCTTTCATGGCCGGGATGACTGGGTTGCTGTGAGTTTTTTGTGCTGTATTGCCATGTTTTACAGCCCGAAAAACTCACAGCAACTCAAGATCAATGTCATTGCCTAATTGGTTCTAAAACACAATCTCGACGGCTTTCATGGCCGGGATGACTGGGTTGCTGTGAGTTTTTTGTGCTGTATTGCCATGTTTTACAGCCCGAAAAACTCACAGCAACTCAAGATCAAATGTCATTGCCTAATTGGTTCTAAAACACAATCTCGACGGCTTTCATGGCCGGGATGACTGGATTGCTGTGAGTTTTTTGGGCTGGATGTCTGAGCCGTACAGCCGAAAAACCCACAGCAACCCAAGATCAATGTCATTGCCTAATTGGTTTTATCATAGAAATTTTTTTAAAAAAATATAGGGCAACGTTTATCAAACTGCCAAAGCTTTTCAAGGCATATCTTCATCCGATCTCAACTGATTCGGTATTGTTTAGGGCGGCCACAAAGTTAAGGTAGATACAATCAACCATTTCGAATCAGGAACAGACTTTTCCCCCCAATTGTGTTACATACTGCCATATAATCTAGTACAATCCGCGTTATAATGGGCGGTGAAGATGGGGCCATGGAGAGTCGGGGCTCTTTCATCAAACCACCCAATAATAATAAGAATAAAAATACTTTATTTTTAAAAATAATAATTATACTTTATTTTTAAATAATAATAATACTTTTAAATAATAAGTATTTTCAAAATAATTCTGCTTTATTATAAATAATACTACCACGACTTTATTTTAATAACAATAATAATAATTTTGTTTTAATAAAAATACTTTAAAATAATAATATAAAAACAATAAGAATACTTTATTTTAAAGTAATGCCGCTATTACTTTCTTTTAATAATAATAAATTTATTTTAACAATACTACTTCATTTTTAAAATAATAAAAAACCTTTATTTTAAAAATAATAAAAATACTTTATTTTTAAAAAATACCGCTACTACTTTATTTTAATAATAATAATTTTATTTTAATAAAATAAGACACACAACTTTATTTTTAAATAATAATACTTTTACAATAATAACTATTTTAAAATAATACTACTACTTCGTTTTTAAATACTACTACTTTATTTTATTAACAATAATATTTTTATTTTAATCATAATACTTATTTTTAAATAATAATACTTTAAAATAGCAATAACTATTTTAAAATAATACTACTACTTCATTTTTAAATAATACTGCTACTACTTTATTTTAATAATATTTTTATTTTAATAATAATACTTTATTTTTAAAATAATGATAAAAATTTTATTTTAAAAATAATAATAAGACTTTAAAATGACAATAACTATTTTAAAATTATACTACTACTTTATTTTGAAACAATACCGCTCCTGCTTTCTTTTAATCATATTTTTATTTTAATAAGAAGACTTTAATTTAAAATAATAATATTTTAAAATAGTAATAGCTATTTTAAAATAATAATACTACTCTATTTTTATATAATACCGCTCCTACTTTCTTTTAATAATATTTTTATTTTAATAAGAATACTTTATTTTTCAATAATAATATTTTAAAATAGTAATAACTATTTAAAAATAATAATACTAATTTATTTTTAAATAATACCGCTCCTACTTTCTTTTAATAATATTTTTATTTTTATAAGAATACATTATTTTTAAAATAATAATAAAAAACTTTATTTTAAAAATAAGAATACTTTATTTTTAAATAATAATAGTAATAACTATTTTAAAATAATAACACTACTTTATTTTGAAACAATACCGCTCCTACTTTCTTTTAATCATATTTTAATTTTAATAAGAATACTTTACTTTTAAAATAATAATAAAAAACTTTATTTTAAAAATAATAAAAAAACTTTATTTTAAAAATAATAAGACGACTATTTTTAAATAATACTTTAAAATAGTAATAACTATTTTAAAATAATAATAATACTCTATTTTTAAGCAATACCGCTCCTACTTTCTTTTAATAATATTTTTTTAATTTTAATAATAAGACTTTATTTTCAAAGAATAATACTTTAAAATAATAATAACTATTTTAAAATAATAATACTATTTTATTTTTATATAATACCGCTCCTACTTTCTTTTAATCATATTTTTATTTTAATAGTAATACTTTATTTTTAAAATAATAATAAAAAACTTTATTTTTAAAATAAAAAAATATTTTAAAAATAATAAAAAACTTTATTTTCAAATAATAATACTTTAAAATAGTAATAACTATTTTAAAATAATAATACTACTCTATTTTGAAACAATACCGCTCCTACTTTCTTTTAATCATATTTTTTTATTTTAATAATAATATTTTATTATTAAATATTATTTTTATAATAATAATAACACTTTATTTTTAATAATAATTATTATAATCCACGGCAAAGCCCGACCCAAGCTCTAGACGGCTTCCTGCCTGCCTACCTTCCTTGTCCGCCCCACTTGGCCCCCTTTTCCCGCCCCGAGTCGGAACCGCGGTTACGGGAACCCTCCCCTTTCCCCTCGGATGCCGTTGCCGAGAGGCTTCTCCTCCTTCTCCTCCTTCTTCTCCCCGTCGAGCAAGGCAATGGCGTCGCCCCTTTCCCGGCGACAGATGTCATAACGAATTTTCTCCCTTGCCTTCGTTGAGGTTCCTCTCTGAAGCCGGATTATAATTAAACGTAACGGTCCGAGGTGGATTAAGCACCGCAGACACACAAATAACACAAAACGGCGGAGAGGAAGGCAAGGCAACACTTCCTGGTCGAGACAAGAGACACACACCCGCCCGAAGCGCGCACCCGCATCCATCCCCATCCACACACTCACACAACACACCCTCTCTCTTTCTTTCTCTTTCTCTCTCTCTCTTTCTATCTTTTTCATACCTCCGCGTCGTGGACGAGTCCTGGAAAGGTAGTTGACATTTTGGGTTCGGCTCAAGACGAAATCCTTGCTCTCAGTTTCAAATGACCATGAGATATATAATATTATTAATAATAATATATATATTAAGAAATCCAGGCGTTGCAAGTGTTCCCCCAAATGTGAGAATAATAGGAAGGTGTTTGCAAGGCTTGGAAAGAGACCCAAAGCCTTGCCTTCCTTCTTCCTGCTTGGCTTCCTCTTCCTTCTTCCCTTCCTGCCTATAAGCCGGGCTCTCCGGCTTCTTTTTCCTCCCCTCCACGGAAAACCTGTAGGAACAATTTCCCCCTCTGCACAAAGGCAGCTCCCCGGATCCGATTTTGTACTTGCTGGGTATTTCTTTGGCTGATGTCGTAGGTCCCTTGGTAATATCGAAGTTTTGAAAATTAAGCATCAGCACTGAGAACTGGGAGGACAATAGATAGAGCAGCTTCATCCCAGGAGACAAGGAATAAATATTGTATCTTCGCCTAATAAGGAACGGGAGCTTCTTTCAACGTTTTCAGACCATTTTTTCGCCTTCCTCTCTTCTTTTCCCCGGCCCTCATGGATCTCAGGTTTTGTTTTGCCTCCCCTTTATCCAAATATATACATATATTGTTGGGAAAGGGATGAAGATCTCAGACACAAAGAGATTAATTGCAAACACCTCTTTTCAAAGGGGAGAGGGCTGGCTTTTTTGGTTTTGTTTGTCAAGTTTGGCTTTTTTTCTCGGTTCTTGTAGGTTTTTTCGGGCTATATGGCTATATTCTAGAGGCTTTTTTTGCTTTGTTTGCCAAGTTTGGCTTTTTTTCTCGGTTCTTGTAGGTTTTTTCGGACTATATGGCTATATTCTAGAGGCTTTTTTGTTTTGTTTGTCAACTTTGGCTTTTTTTTGTCGGTTTTTATAGTTTTTTTCGGTCTATATGGCTATATTATAGAGGTTTTTTTGGTTTTGTTTGCCAAGTTTGGCTTTTTTTCTCGGTTGTTGTAGGTTTTTTCGGGCTATATGGCTATATTCTAGAGGCTTTTTTTGTTTTGACAAAAGTCCTTTGTCTCACCCTGGTCATTCCACAGATATATAAACCCCTTTTCCCAGTTCCAGCAGACCTCACTACCTCTGAGGATGCTTGCCACAGATGCAGGCGAAACGTCAGGAGAAATGCCTCTAGAACATGGCCATATAGCCCAAAAAACCCCACAAGAACTTAGTGATTCCAGCCATGAAAGCCTTCGACAATAATTTTTTTTGTTTTGTTTGTCAAGTTTGGCTTTTTTTCTCGGTTGTAGGTTTTTTCGGGCTATATGGCTCACTACCTCTGAGGATGCTTGCCATAGATGCAGGCGAAACGTCAGGAGAAATGCCTCTAGAACATGGCCCTATAGCCCGAAAAAACCCACAAGAACCAAGTTTGGCTTTTTTTCTCGGTTGTTGTAGGTTTTTTCGGGCTATATTCTAGAGGCTTTTTTGTTTTGTTTGTCAAGTTTGGCTTTTTTTCTCGGTTGTTGTAGGTTTTTCGGGCTATGTGGCTCACTACCTCTGAGGATGTTTGCCATAGATGCAGGCAAAACGTCAGGAGAAATGCCTCTAGAACATGGCCCTATAGCCCAAAAAAACCCACAAGAACCAAGTTCGGCTTTTTTCTCAGGTTGTTGTAGGTTTTTTCGGGCTATATGGCTATATTCTAGAGGCTTTTTTGTTTTGTTTGTCAAGTTTGGCTTTTTTTCTTGGTTGTTGTAGTTTTTTTCGGGCTATGTGGCTATATTCTAGAGGCTTTTTTGGTTTTGTTTGTCAAGTTTGGCTTTTTCCCCGGTTGTTGTAGGTTTTTTCGGGCTATATGGCTATATTCTAGAGGCATTCTCTCCTGACGTTTCGCCTACATCCTTGGCAAGCATTGTGAAGTCTTTCCCCCCCTCTTTCTCCTTTCCCTTTAGTGAGCTTTCAAAACACCAGATAGAAATGAAGTCCACTTTTATTATGATTTTTATTGGGTTTTCGTTGAATAATTCGAGAAACCCATCCAAGTCTCTCTGTCCATCCAAGTCTCCAGCAGATAAGAGTCCTTTTTCCCACCCTGGTCATTCCACAGATATATAAACCCTTTTTCCTAGTTCCAACAGTCCTCACGAGCTCTCAGGATGCCTGCCATAGATGTGGGCGAAATGTCAGGAGAGAATGCTTCTGGAACACACAGCCTAGTAAACTCACAGCAACCCAGCCATTAAAGCCTTCGGCAACACAATGGGGTGTTTGTGTGTGTGACTTTTGCTTCTGGAACATGGCCACACAGCCCGGAAAACTCACAGCAACCCAATATATAATATATTATTATATTATTATACACTTGCCTCAAGCAGGCAAGAATTCCTTCTCCCACCCTGGACATTCCACAGATATATAAACCCAATTTTCCTAGTTTCCAACCGACCCCTCAACCTCTGAGGATGCCTGCCATAGATGTGGGCGAAACGTCAGGAGAGAATGCTTCTGGAACATGGCCATACAGCCCGGAAAACTCACCTATCTTTCTCCCGCCCTGGTCGTTCCACAGATATATAAACCCAATTTTCCTAGTTTCCAACCGACCCCACAAACTCTGAGGATGCCTGCCATACATGCAGGCGAAACGTCAGGAGAGAATGGTTCTGGAACATGGCCAGACAGCCCGGAAAACTCACAGCAACCCAATATATTATTATATTATCACAGACTTGCCTCAAGCAGACAAGAGTTCTTTCTCCCACCCTGGACATTCCACAGATATATAAACCCAATTTTCCTAGTTTCCAACAGACCTCACGACCTCTGAGGTTGCCTGCCATAGATGTGGGCGAAACGTCAGGAGAGAATGCTACTGGAACATAGTCATGCAGGCCGGAAAACTCAACTATTTCTCCCATCCTGGACGTTCCACAGAGATAAAAACCCAAATTTTCCTGCTTTCCAACAGACCCCTCAACTTCTGAGGATGCCTGTGGGCGAAACGTCAGGAGAGAATGCTTCTGGAACATGGCTAGACAGCCCGTGAAACTCACAGCAACTCAGACAAGAGTTCTTTCTCCCTCCCTGGATAATCCACAGATATATAAACCCAATTTTCCTAGTTTCCAACCGACCTCACAACTTCCGAGGATGCCTGCCATAGATGTGGGCGAAACGTCAGGAGAGAATGCCTCGGGATAATGGCAAAACAGCCCGGAAAACTCACTGCAACCCAGAGAAGAGTTCTTTCTCCCACCCTGGACTTTCCTTGTTTCCAACAGACCACTCAACCTCTGAGGATGCTTGCCATAATGCAGGCGAAACGTCAGGAGAGAATGCATCTGGAGCATGGCCATATAGCCCGGAAAACTCACCTATCTTTCTCCCACCCTGGACCTTCCACAAACATATAAACCCAATTTTCCTCGTTTACAACCGACCTCACAACCTCTGAGTATGCCTGCCATAGATGCAGACGAAACGTCAGGAGAGAATGCTTCTGAAACATACAGCCTAGTAAACTCACAGCAACCCGGCCACGAAAGCCTTCAGCGACACAATGAGGTGTTTGTGTGTGTGACTTTTGCCCATAAGGGATGCTTTACTCGATTGGCTTGATTCCTCTGATTCCCTTTCCTCAACGAAAAGACCTTCCTAAAATCAGAAGCAGGGACAGACACCAAATGCCTCTCCTCTTCCTCCTCTTCCTGCTCCTTTCCCTCACTCTCTCCTCCTCCCCCTCGGAGACAGAAGCGGATGCAACTCGCTTTTAATTGCCCTTTAATTCGCTCCGTTTTCCAACGTTTACACCGCGAAGGTGTCTTAATAAAAGAAGCCGCAGGCGAACAGCCATGTGGGCTCCTCTCTCTCTCTCTCTCTCTCTTTTCAATTTAAAGGGCCAGGTTTGGGGAGGGAGTGTTGCCTGCCTGGTAGGGATCCTGTCATCCCACCTTCTTGTCTTTCGGCAGAGGCACACGCCTCAGAATGGAGATGCGCGACGATCCCAACGTGGAGGAGGAGAAGAAGAAGAAGGGTCAGAAGAAGAAGGGTCCCTGCCTCCCCAGTCTTGAGCAGGGACTGACACACTCCTTCATTGGGAAAGAAGGGAAGGAAGGGGCGGGGGAAGAGGAGGAGGAGGAAGGAAATGAAGCTGATGTTTTGGAAACGCCGCTCAAGACTGAACTCTCTTGGCGTGCCTTCTTGGCTTTCCCTGTGGTTGGTGGTGCGGACGGTGGGGGACTTAGCCCGGGGCAAGTGCCCTCCTCTCCCCATAGGAGTCCTCATGCCCAGGCTACAGCGGAGGCCGCCGTGGAAGTGATGGGCCTGCCCTTCTTTGAAGGTCTTCGGAGGGAGGATAATAATAATAATAATAATAATAATAATAATAATAATAATAATAATAATATGGACTGTGATAATAATATAAAATAATGATAATATAACACATAATCATTAATAATAATATAAAATGATAATAAGACATAATAATATAGACGATGATAATAATATCAAATAATAATAAGTTAATAATAAGTAATCTATCTATCTATCTATCTATCTATCTATCTATATATATATAAATGCTCTGGTCATAATGGGTTCCTTAAAAACAAAAGAACCAATGGACGAAATCACACCAAATTTGGCAACAAAACGTCTCACAACACAAGGAGTGACCATCACTCAAAAAGTTATGATTTTGTCATTAGGAAGTTGTAGTTGCTGGGATTTATAGTTCATCAACAACCAAAGAGCATTCTGAACTCCACCAACGATGGAATTGAACCAAATTTGGCACACAGAACTCCCATGACCAACAGAAAATACTGGAAGGGTTTGGTGGGCATTGGCCTTGAGTTTGGGAGTTGTAGTTCACCTACATCCAGAGAGCACTGTGGACTCAGAGAATGATGGATCTGAACCAAACTCTACATGAATACTCAATATGCCCAAATGTGAACACTGGTGGAGTTTGGGGGAAATAGAATCTTGACATGTGGGAGTTGTAGTTGCTGGGATTTATAGTTCACCTACAATCACAGAGCTTTCTGAACCCCACCAATGATAGAACTGGGCCAAACCTCCCACACAGAGAACCCCATGTGGGCCACAGCAACGCGTGGCAGGGGTCAGCTAGTATATAATAATAGTAATAACACATAATAATATAGACTATGACAATATAATATAATAACACATAATAACAACACATATAATATAGAGTATGATAATACTATAAAAATAAGATAATAATAACAGATTATAATAAGTAATAATAATAACACATAATAACACATAATAATATAGACTATGACAATATAATATAATAATACATAATAACAACACATATAATATAGAGTATGAGAATAATATAAAATCATAAGATAATAATAACAGATTATAATAAGTAATAGTAATATATAATAATAACACATAATAATATAGACTATGATAATATAATATAATAACATAATAACAACACATATAATATAGAGTATGAGAATAATATAAAATCATAAGATAATAATAACAGATTATAATAAGTAATAGTAATATATAATAATAACACATAATAATATAGACTATGATAATATAATATAATAACATAATAACAACACATATAATATAGAGTATGATAATAATATAAAAATAATAAGATAATAATAACAGATTATAATAAGTAATAATAATATATAATAATAACACATAATAATATAGACTATGATAATATAATATAATAACACATAATAACAACACATACAATATAGAGTATGATACTAATATAAAAATAATAAGATAATAATAACAGATTATAATAAGTAATAATAACACATAATAATATAGACTATGACAATATAATATAATAACACATAATAACAACACATATAATATAGAGTATGATAATAATATAAAATAATAATAAGGTAATAATAACACATTATTATTATTATTATTATTATTATTATTATTAATATAGACCAGGGGTCCTCAAACTTTTTAAACAGAGGGCCAGGTCACAGTCCCTCAAACTGTTGGAGGGCCGGATTATAATTTGAAAAAAAAAACACTGCACATATCTTATCTGTAATGCAAAAAACACTTTAAAACAATACAATAATTAAAATGAAGAACAATGATAACAAATATAAACTTATTAGTATTTCAATGGGAAGTATGGACCTGCTGTTGGCTGATGAGATAGGATTGTTGTCATCCTAGTTGTTGTTGTTGTGTGCTTTCAAGTCATTTCAGATTTAGGTTGATCTTGAGTGAAGGCCGTATCCGGCCCCTGGGCCTTAGTTTGAGGAGCCCTGATATGGACTATGATAATAATATAAAATACTACTAATAACACATAATAATATAGACTATGGTAATAATATACCATAATAATATAATTATAACACACAATAATAATAATAATAATAATAATAATAATAATATATTTCTTACCCGCCTTCCCTTACAGCTTGAGGCGAAGCTTAACATCTTCTTTTCCTCAATTGAATAAATAATAATAAATAGTAATAGTAATAATAATCATATATTTATTACCCGCCTTTCCTTAAGGCTTGAGGCGAGGCACAACCTGAATGTGTAGTGGGCGTGCCCTTCTTTAGAGGCAGTAGTAGGGGAGGCCCTGCTCTTGGTCCCGCCATCTAGATCACTAAGATCTTCTGGGGAGGTCCTGCTCTCAGTTCCATTGTCTAGGCCACTAAGATCTTCTGGGGAGGCCCTGCTCTCGGACCCACCATCTAGGTCACTAAGATCTTCTGGGGAGGTCCTGCTCTCAGTCCCACCATCTAGGTCACTAAGATCTTCTGGGGAGGCCCTGCTCTCGGTCCCCCCATCTAGAACGCTAAGATCTTCTGGGGAGGCCCTGCTCTCAGTCCCCCCATCTAGAACGCTAAGATCTTCTGGGGAGGTCCTGCTCTCAGTCCCGCCTTCCTCACAGATCCGTGTAGTGGGACGAGAGACAGGGCCTTCTCAGTGGTGGCCCCTCGACTATGGAACACCCTTCCTAGGGATATAAGATTGCCCCCTCCCTCCTGACTTTTCAAAGAAAGGTTAAACCTGGCTTTTTGAGAAGGCTTTTGCTAATCCTGCATAATTACACAAAATCATGGAACGACCTGACAATGCAATTGAATAACGATTTTAACAAGGAGACGCTCACGATAATGTTTTTATGGCTTTGTATGGTTTTTATATTTTATGCTAACGTTTTTAACAGTATTTTATTATTGTTTTGCTTGTTGAGGCATCAAATGTTGCCAAATGTGAATAGCTCTGAGTCGTCTTCGGGCTGAGAAGGGCAGTATACAAATATGGTAAATAAATAAATAAATAAATAAAAGACACTGCTAGAAAAAGGAGGAGGGGGGGGGGGTCAGGAAGCCTTTCGCCCCCATCGGCTCTAGTTTTCAAGGTACAGAACATATGCCATGTACTTGTCACCATCTGCTCAACCTTAGAAACCTATGCTAACCATATCTAGGAAACTAGAGCTGATACACCAATGCAATGTTCTGAATTGGAGCCCCAAATAAGCCCAGGAAAAGGCCCGAAAACCAGGACTCGGTTGGGCTTGTTATAATCATCATTTAAGGCAGTGAAGGAGCATCTTTTTTCTGGGCTTTCCTAGCTGCTTGGAGTCCCTATTGTAGTGAAAAGGGCAGGGTGAGCATAAAATAAATAATAAAGAAATAATCAATATCCCTTTGGAGTGGAGACATTTCTCATCCACTGTGTGCCCTCACCAAAAAGAAAAGAAAGCTCTATCAGCAGCCATATTTCGCATCATCTTGATGCAGAATGCTCTAGGCTATTTCACTATTCTGGCGAACTGTGGCGCAGGGATGAATGGCTTCTCTAGAAAGCATCACTTTGAATGCCAGGGAGGGCGAGAGCTTGTTTGGTCCATCCCTATTCATATATTTAATGGCATCCTTTTTTTGCAGTCATAAGTGCAATAATGAAGTGAGGACCACCCTGTGCTTTTAGTAAACTGTGTGAATATTTGAAAAAACAACAACAAACCATGTACAGGCTGCCCCCAAGTTATGAACAAGATAACACTACTACTACTACTACTAATTAATAATAATAATAATAATAATAATAATAATTAGACGCTTGGGAAGTGTTCGACTTGTGATTTTGTGATACGAAATCCAGCATATATCTCTCATTTGCTGTCACATACTGTCTTTTTGTGTCAGAATAATAATAATAATAATAATAATAATAATAATAATAATAACACATTATTTATAACTTGCCCTCTCTCCCTGGGGACTCAGATAGCTCCTGTAGATTTGTTCTTAAGCTGAATTTGTTTGTAAGTCAGAACATGTGCACTTTAAAAGTGTAACTTTAGCCAAAAATATTTTTTTTAATCTTTGGATAGCATAGGGAAGGGTTAACACCCCTGTGGTGTTTGTTTTGCTGCCTTTGCCTGTGTTTTTTTTACCTTACTTTCTGTCCCTGTGAGAATTGGATATCTACAAATTTGGAAAGAAAGATTGGTGAGAAAGTTTCAGTGGAGACACCTTTCCCCCATAATAATTCTTCCAGGAGGAAATTTCCCTTTCTAGGGGTAGATTTCTCTCACTTCCTGTTGTATCACCTTTGTTCTTAACTATGAGTCATTTGTAAGTTGGATGTTTTTAACTCGGGAACTGTCTGCATACATAGTCATTTCTCTCCCTGCACACTTAGCAGGAATAATCAATGAAGGCAGTTTCTCCAGGGAACTGCATGCAGACATAAAGGCATTAGAAGTAGGGTGGTTGTGAGTTTTCCAGGTTGTATGGCCATGTTCCAGAAGCATTATCTCCTGACGTTTCACCTGCATCTATGGCAGGCATTCTCAGAGGTTGTGAGGTCTGTTGGAAACTAGGAAAAAATGGGTTTATATATCTGTGGAAGATCCAGGATGGGAGAAAGAATGTTTGTCTGCCTGAGGCAAGGCTGAAAGGTGCAATTGGCCACCTGATTAGCACTGAATGGCCTTGCAGCTTCAAAGTCTGGCTGCTTCCTGCCTGGGGGAATATTTTGTTGGGAGGTATTAGGTGCCCCTGATTATTTCCTGTTTGGCATTCTCCTGTTTTCTGAGTGTTGTTGTGTCCTGATTTTAAAGTTTTTTTTAATACTGGCAACCAGATTTTATTTATTTTCATGGTTTCTCCCTTTCTGTTGAAATTGTCCACATGCTTGTGGATTTCAATGGCTTCTCTGTGTAGCCTGACATAGTGGTTGTTAGAGTGGTCCAGCATTTCTGGGTTCTCCAATAATACCCTGTGTCCAGGTTGTTTGAGGTAGGTGTGAATGTTTCAAACAGACAAGAGTTCTTTCTCCCACCCTGGACGTTCCATAGATATATAAACACAATTTTCCTAGTTTCCAACAGATCTTACAACCTCTGAGGATGCCTGCCATAGATGGAGGCAAAATGTCAGGAGAGAATGCTTCTGGAACATGGCTGTACAGCCCAGAAAACTCACAGCAACCCAGACAAGAGTTCTTTCTCCCAATCTGGACATTCCATAGATATATAAACCCCATTTTCCTAGTTTCTAACAGATATCACAACCTCTGAGGATGCCTGCCATAGATGTGGGTGAAACGTCAGGAGAGAATGCATCTGGAACATGGCCATACAGCCCAGAAAACTCACAGCAACCCAGCACTGGTCATTGCTTGGTGCATGTGTCTCTGATCTCCTTCAGGGAAGCTCTAGAGCAGAGCTTTCCAAACTTTTTATATTGGTGACATTCTTTTTAGACATGCACCCTTTCACAACATGGTATTTCAGTTTTACTAGTAAGCCAGAGGTTAAACCAACCCCTTAGAAGAGTTTCATGCAACACATATAATATAATATGAAACACATATAATATAATATAATATAGTAAAGTATAGTATTATATTATATTATTATATTTAAGTTTCATCTAGCATAATAGTTCCACAGATATATAAAACCATTTTTCCTAGTTTCCAATAGCTCTCACAACTTCTGAGGATGCCTGCCATAGATGCAGGCGAAATGTCAGGAGAGAATGCTTCTAGAACATGGCCATACAGCCTGGAATATTCACAACAACCCAGTGATTCCAGCCACGAAAGCCTTCGACAATACATTAGAAGTATTTTGATACACACTGTTGATCTACAAATCAAGCATGTGATGTGAATGGAGCAAATTCATCTTGTGTGACAGGCAAAAGACCAGAATATTGGTGAAAAATTAAAAAACAGGGAACCAACTTGTGTCCCCAGCCCAGCACTTTCTTTATTAAACAGAACATTTCTTCCAGCCCCTTCCACATTGAACTGGACTATTTGGCAGAGTGAACTCAGATTTATTTATCATGTCAGGAGCAAACCAAACAGTTGTATTGCATTTTTAAACAAACAAACAAACAAACAAACAAACAAACAAACAAACAGAACACAAAGTTTGCAAGCTTTGTAGTTGATTAAATGAACTCAGAAAATCCGGTTCAAAGCAGATATTGTGGATTATCTGTCTTGATATTCTGAGTTATATGGCTGTATGGAAGGACCCTCCCATGGATGTTTCAGGGTGTTTACTTCAAGATAGCCACTAGCCAGTGTAGTTTGAGTGCTGGGCTGCAACTCAGGAGGCCGGGCTTCAAATCCTTGCTCAGGCATAGAAATCCCCTTGGGCAAGCCAGGATTTCAGAGCCTGAGGCAAAGGGGAAATCCTCTGGAGAAATCTTGCAAAGAAAACCCAGTGGTAGCATCATTTTGGGGTCTCTATTAGCTGGAAACTGGAAGCACACAACAATAACAACCTTTACACGTAATTATTTCAGCCAGTTAGATTATATGTTTATTCTATCTGATTTGGAAAGCATTTTCTTCTGCATTTGATCATCAACCACTACCTTTTTTCTTCTTGGATCCCCTTATTTTCTGATCATTACATATTTGATTAACATTACTTCTTGCTTGTTTTGGGGTCTTTTTCAGTGATCGCCATCAAGGATATTTTCAAGCATCTCTATCTGTGAATGATATTGGTATATCATCTTTCTGCTCACAAGGTTTCCTAAAGCAATAAACAAGTTCTATTGGTATATTTAAATTTCCCATTTGTTGTTTTATAAGTAAACCTTGATATCATTTATTTAACTGTCTATGATTTGATACGTTTTGTTATGTTTTTCTTGGCATAAACATTGTTGTAAACAGTCCTGGGAGATAGGGCGGGATAGAAATAAAGTTGTTGTTGTTGTTGTTGTTGTTGTTGTTGTTGTTGTTAGGTAAAGGTAAAGGTTTTTCCCTGACATTAAGTCCAGTCATGTCTGACTTTACGGATTGGTGCTCATTTCCATTTCTAAGCCGAAGAGCCGGCATTGTCCGTAGACACCTCCATGGTCATGTGGCCTGCATATTATTATTATTATTATTATTATTATTATTATTACTATTATTATTAAAACAATTAAAATAATGCAAATATAAAAACATCTAAAATACAATAAAATTGTATTATTGTATTAATCATGGATTACATTGGCTTGTATGTCCTTGTTATGCAAATTATTTACTATATTTTCTTTTATAATTCTCTCAAGAAATTATTTGGCAGTGAGAAGTGATTCATGAATGAATCATGCATTCCCAGGTTTCTAGTTTGGTGACACCTCATCCAAGACATCAGAAGTTAACACAACAAGTTAATATGTGGTTGAAGGCTTTCATGGCTGGAATCACTGGGTTGCTATGAGTATTCTGGGCTGTATGGCCATGTTCCAGAAGCATTCTCTCCTGATGTTTCACCCACATCTATGGCAGGCGTCCTCAAAGGTTGTGAGGTCGTTTGGAAACGAGGCAAGTGGGGTTTATATGTCTGTGGAATGTCCAGGGTGGGAGAAAGAACTCTTGTGTGCTTGAGACAAGTGTGAGTGTTGCAATTGGCCAGCTTGATTAACATTGAAAAGCCTTGCAGCTTCAAAGCACGTCTGCTTCCTGCCTGGGGAAATACTTTGTTAGTAGAAATATACTGTGGTTGAGGAGGGAGGGAGACGGAGGGAGACAGAGGGAGGGTGGGAGAAATAAAATCGACACCAATGTCAGTTAGCATAATGTCATTAATATTTGTTGAATTTGTTGAATTTATGCTTGTAACACTTGGAATATGGCTTGTTGATTTGTGTTTATAGCACAATAAAATATGTTTTTTAAAAAAACTTTGTTGGGAGGTGTTAGCTGGTCCTGATTGTTTCATGTCAGGAATTTCCCTGTTTTTTTAAAAAGTGTTCCTCTTTATTTACTGTCTTGATTTTAGAATTTTTAAAATACTGGTAGCCATATTTTGTTTCCTCCTTTCTGTTGAAATTGTCCACATACTTGTGGATTTCAATGGCTTTTCTGTGTAGTCTGACAGAAACAATCGGGAAACAATCAGGGCCTGCTAACACCTCCCAACACTAGATTTCCCCCAGGCAGGAAGCAGCCAGGCTTTGAATGTGCAAGGCCATTGAACGCTTATCAGGGTGGTCAATTGCAACATTCACACTTGCCTCAAGCAGACAAGTGTGGACATCAGTGAAATGTCCCACCCTGGACATTCCACAGATATATAAATGTTACTTGCCTAGTTTCCAACAGACCTCACAACCTCTGAGGATGTCTGCCATAGATGTTTCAGAATATTTCTGAAACATGGCCATAATGCCTGGAAAACTCATAGCAACCCAACAACAAGTTAACTTTGGTGGGAGTCCAGTGCTTCCTCTTCTGTCCAGAGGCTAATGGCATAGTAATTCCAAAATTGCTGAGTATGGCAACCAGAATGATGGATGGTATATTTGTGCAGAATATATATAGTGATCTTTCCCCTTACAGCCATCATAACTATGTCTAAAGGAGTGCTATTCCTAATGACAGCTTTCCGAAGTGATGCTTTACCAGAAGCAACTGGGAAGACCAAAGAGTCAAATCATAGTATGAATGGTACCCCACTGTCTGTGCCACTTTGATGAATGACAAGATCAGAGTTGGGGTTTTTTCAGGAAACTGACATGTGGGAGTTCATGTGCTGATTTCTCCTCAACTCTAACACATACTTCCACTTGGATGTTCTTTCATATTTTGCGTAGTGACTGATCTGAACTCTGCTGTACTTTGTTTGGACCGTCTTCAGGAAAGGAAGCTTGTTCAAATAACCAACAGTGGTAAATGGAGACAGGATTCCAATCAAATGCTTCAAAGTTGCACATTTGTTTTGCTGTCTACACAGTCTATAACAGCTTTAGTTGAGAAAATACTTGACCAGATTGCAAACTATTGTTTGTCCATCAAAAAGACTACGCTGACATGTTTTGCAAGTCGCCTTTCAATATTTGAGACCCTATCCAGTCATTAAACTTCCCTCTAGTAGTTGAGAATGAAAACATCTGTAGACTGTGATGTATTAAATATGTACCTTATATTAGGATCATCCATAATTGATGCAGACATTTCAATAAATAATATAGTGTCAGGTTCTTTAGATTGTTGGGGATCATCTACAGTGCTCATATATTTATGTACCACCAGTAAGAGCAAGCATGTTTCTTTCTCTAATTAAACACACATAGCCTTGTGGTATATTTAAATAACACTACGGCGGTGACATCAATTTTAAAGGAATGTATTCAAAATTAAGCCTGACACTGGAACCTTAGTTCATCTTAGTACCTTTTCCCTTTAAAGCAGTGGAAATTTGGCGAACATCAACACTCATAATAAACTACTGGAAAACCCAGGTTAATTTCAGGGATATAAAATTATTGATAACTAGCCGTCCCCTGCCACATGTTGCTGTGGCCCAGTCTGTGTATATGTGTTTTTTGTGTGTATGTGTATGTAATTTTGCACATGCGTTGTAGTATTTTTTTTTTTGCTTTTTGAGTCCATTTTGCTGTGTTTCAGTGTTTTTTTGAGTGATGGTCACTCATTGGCCTGTCAGGTGTATTGTGTCCAAATTTGGTGTCAATTCATCCTGTGGTTTTTGAGTTATCTTAATTCCACAAATGAACATTACATTTTTATTTATATGGATCAACTAGCCATCCCCTGCCACGCATTGCTGTGGCCCAGTCTGTGTATATGTTTTGTGTGTGTATATGTGTGTGTATATATTTGCGTATATGTGTATATATGTGTGTTTGTGCATATATGTGTATATATGTGTGTTTTACGCTTGCGTTGTAATGTATTTTTTGTTTTTTGGCTTTTTAAGTCTCTTCTGCTGTATTTTTCAGTGTTTTTATGAGTGATGGTCACTCCTTGGCCTGATAAGTGTCTAGTGTCCAAATTTGGTGTCAATTTGTCCAGTGGTTTTTGAGTTATGTTAATCCCACAAACTAACATTACATTTTTATTTATATAGATTAATGTGGGTTGTCAGAATTGAACGGAATATCTATACGCATAATATCGATGTGTGTATGTGGCTGGCTGGAGAGTCCATTTCCACAGATAGGCACCCACTTCCACAAACAGCTTTAACCCACCATGGAGCCTCCCTCCAGTGACATTTCAGGTTATAGTGAGCGCCATGAACATGTAGCCCAACCCCTGCCAATGTCCTACCCAAATACCATACTGCTCACCACCCAAGGAATGCTTTATTTCAGGATGCATCCTAGATTTTATGTGTTTCCTCCACCACAGACATCCCAGTGTTTCTTATTTTCTTCATTAGTGTGGAATTTGCATGATCCCACCCACTGCCTCTCCCTTAACTCTTTCCTACTCTTTTCAACTCTGCCTGCACAACAAACAGACCAGAACTGAGCAGAAACTAAACATGCTGGAGGAGTTTGGGGGATTGACTCTATGACCCTCCTCCCACTGACAATGGTCATTTGGCATACAGAACCCCCATGACCAAATAGAAATACTGGAGAAGTTTGGCGGGAATTTACTTTGATTTAGAGCCATTGGAGGTACAGGGATTTATAGATCATCATCATCATCATCATCATCATCATCATCATCATCATCATCTTTATTTGTTACCCTGCCACCATCTCCCCAATGGGGACTCGGAGCGGCTTACATGAGGCCAAGCCCAAACGACAATTACATTAAAGAAATCCAAAAACACAAACCGAAAACGCGAACAATAAACAACATCATAGTTAAATAAAACACATGAATACATAACAATATGAAAAATAAAAAATATATGCACAGGCACTATAATAATGGGTGGGCAACATGTAGTAATCAAGAAGACAAACTGATTAAAACTAATTAAAAAGTCGGGCGAGATAAAAGAGGGAAGCAGGTAATTCACGGAGGAGGGCTCATTCCAGTGGGAGTTGTGGGAGCAAGCTTTCCCATGGGGGGGGGGGGGACGAGACATATACTCCAATGACAGAACCCTAAGTCAGAGCAATCATGTGGGATTATAAAGGCGCAGTGGAAGAGCCAGGTTTTAAGGTTCTTTTTGAAGACCTCAAGGGAAGGGGCTTTCCTAATTTCTCCAGGCAGTGAGTTCCAGAGTTAGGGAGCCACGGCGGAAAAGGCTCTCTCCCTTGTACTCACTAGATGAGCTTGAGAGACTGGCAGGGGCGAGAGAAGGGCCTTCTCCGGAGGATCGGACGGCCCGAGATGGTTCATGACGGGAGATACGGTCACAAAGGTAGGCGGGTCCCAAACCATTTAGGGCTTTGTAGGTGATAACCTGCACCTTGAATTGGGACCGGAAAATAAACGGCAGCCAGTGGAGCTCCTTAAACAGGGGGGTTGACCGCTCCCTGTAGGTTGCCCCAGTTATTAATCTGGCTGCCGAACGTTGGACAATTTGTATTTTACGAGCCGTTCATCTGCAATCAAAGAGCTCTCTGGACCCCACCAATGATGGCATTGGACCTCACTTGGCACACAGAACCCCCATGACCTACTAAAATGCAGGAGGTCTTTGGGGGAAAATTCATCTTGATTTATAGTAGTTATAGTTCACCTACATCCACAGAGCACTGTGAAAGCAAACAACAATGTATCTGTACCAAATTTGGCATGCATACTCATTATGCTATATTTTGAATACTGGAGAATTTGGGGCGGAATTGGCTTTGACATTGGTTAGTTGTAGGTACTGGGATTTATAGTTCACCTGCAATCAAAGAGCACTCCGAACTCCACCAATGATGGACCTGGACCTAACCTGGCTCACAGAATCACCATGAACCAACTGAATATACTGGAGGGGTTTGATAGGACTGACCCACCATGGTGGGAGTTGTAATTCATCCTGCAGCTGAAGAGCATAATGAACCCCACCAGTGATGCATCTAGAGCAAATTTGCTCAACATGACAAACTTTAAGTATTGATGGAGTTTCAGGGGACTCGTTGGCGTGACAGGTGTCAATTCACCCAATGGTTTTTCAGTTATGTTAATCCCACAAATGAAAATTACATTTTTATTTATGTAGATTGTCATTTATGATAAGATAATCAAAGTTTGTGATGATAACCAAAGCTTATCTTCCCATAAATGACAAGCCCCTCAGCTTTAGCTATCTCATCCTAAATGGGAAAAGTACCAATGAATTCCCTGTGCTGTAGGCTCTATTTCAGAGGAAGCAACTGGCAAAATCACCTTTGAGTATTCCTTACCTTTAAGAAAACACTACAAAATTCATGGCGTTGCCATAAGTTATCAGGTGATTTGAAGGCATGTATACACATCATCATCATCATCATCATCATCACCATCATCATCATCATCAACAACAACAATAACAACAACAACAACAACATTTTGGATTGATCTTGCAGTTGTAGGACAATGTTTTAGCATGGAATAATCCTTATGTTGAAATATAATACTATTAATATGTCTAAGCCACTCTTTTTCTCAAGAGCATGAGCAGCTTGAACAAATCAGCTTTGTGATTAAAGTTTTTTTTTGTAAAAAACCTTCCCATTGAACACATATTTATTCATGGGTTTGAAACAGGAGGCTTTTTATTGACCCAAGAATTCAGGATGGTTGCAAAGGAACCATTGTATATATGTTTTTTTTCCACGTCTGATTCAGAATTCAGGCCTTTGCGCAATTAAAATGCATATGCTACATTCCCCAGACTGGAGCCAGCTACTTCAGAGACACCCGAGTCCATTAGGGAATATGTATTTATGTTTTTAAAACATATTTTAATTTCCCCATTGATCATAACAGTTCATGAATAAAATCAAGATTTCCCTCTGAATTTACATGTAAAAATTAACAATTAAAATTGTATATAGAAGAAAAACCCGTCTTTAGCAATCTGGCAATAAGGAGGTTGATAGAAGGGTTTTTTTTTTTACATCAGCAAGATTTGGTTCTAGGATGAGGGAAAGGAGGAGCTATTTGAAAACAGCCAGCAGAGATTCACAATGGACATGCTGACAGGACAAATTATGGATTCAGTTCTGCAGCCATCATAATCCAAGTTTAAGACAGCTGTCCCATTGATCCCCATGGACCCAATATGGACCCAGATATAGGATCAGTACCCTATATCTGTGGGACTCTGACACCCAACTATCGCTTTAACTCAGAAACTCTTCAGTTGACTTTGCCAAGCCCAAGATGAAGCACTAAAGAAGTATTTGTTTTTTCATTGAGTTTCAAAAAGAAAGAAAGGAGGAATGGAAAGTCAATGTGAGATCTCACTAGTGATTAAAACATGAATTGAAACACATGGGTCCCATCTATAAAGAAAGCTAGGCATTCTACACTGTCCAGATTTCACAACTATACACGGGAAAGGGAAATATGATGGTACGGACACCCATTACGCAAATTAAGCATTTGCTGTATAGTTGATTTTGCCCAGGGGCGCTCTTGAGGCGCTCTTGGGGGAAAACAGACCTTGACATATGCGAGTTGTAGTTACTGGAATATATAGTTCACCTACAATCAAAGAGCATTCTGAACTCCACCAATGATGGAATTGAATCAAATATGGCACACAGAACTCCCACGGAGAACAGAAAATATATATCAGTGATTGGTTGGGGGGGGGGGGGGGGCAAAATACTGTTTTCTTACTGTTGAAAATTACCTAGGGCCGCCTCTGCGGACATTCCAAATTTTAGCATCTAATATGGTTTTGATTTTTTATTTCAAGATCTTGTTTAGTTCTTTTTAAAGGCCCTTCCACACAGCCATATAACCCAGAATATCAAGGCAGAAAATCCCACAAGACCTGCTTTGAACTGGTTTATCTGAGTCCACACTGCCTAATATTCCAGTAAAGACTTTCTGTATATATTTCAGATTTCAATATTAATGTCAAAAACACGTAGTATGATTTTACATTGGATTTGTGCTACATTTGAACAGTAAAGACAAATATCATTTAAGTAAAATAAACATTAAATATTAAATAACCCGAAAAATAAAATAAAGTGTAAACACTAAAATAATCTGGAAATTTGCTATTGCAACATATCCAATGAAGTTGTTTAAAACCAATATAAAAAAAGAATTAGGACTAAGAATTATTATTATTATTTATTTATTTATTTATTTATTTACAGTATTTATATACCACTTTTCTCACCCATAGGGGGACTCAAAGCGATTTAGTATGTTCCAGTCTACTTGGAATACACGAAGCGCATTCCAGAAATGTGTTTAAGAACTGGTTCAAGAGTCCAGAAAAGCCTTGATGCCCAATGTGACCATCATCCTACTTTCTTTGCTAGTTAACTTGTACCCAGTATGCTTTATTATGCTAACTGTTTGCCTTAGACAGTTGAGCAAATAAATTTCATGGTTGCCTCTCACTAGCATTGGGGTGAAAACTGAGGGGTTGTTGGTGATTCCATGTGGGATTTTATCATTTATTTATTTATTTAAAACATTTATATTCCGCCCTTCTCACCCCAAAGTGGACTCAGGGCAGAGCACAGCATATACACAGCAAACATTCAATGCCGGGACACAGATTCACGTAAATACATAAACATTAAAAAACATTTATCAAAATATTAAAATACACCATTTAAAACCATCCTAGTCAGCTGTGTGGAAGTGGCCATAGCTGCCCTTCCAAGTCCTAGCCTTCTCCTTTTACATCTCATCTATATAAATAAAAATGTAATGTTCGTTTGTGGGATTAACATAACTCAAAAACTACTGGACGAATTGACACCAAATTTGAACACAATACACAATACACCTATCAGGTGTATGACCATAACTCATACAAACACTAAAAAACACAGGAGAAAAAGACTTAAAAAGCATGTGCAAAACCACACACACACACACACACATATACACACACGCAAACACACATATAGACAAATGCGTGACTGCATTTCTGTTTAAGAATCCACACAATCTCTTTGATCATCTGGAGAGGCTCTGCTCTCACTCCTGCTCACTTCACAGGCGCGATTGGTGGGGACGAGGGAGAGGGCCTTCTCTATGGTTCCTCCCCCCTCAACTCTGGAACTGTTAAGGCAAGGCTAGTACCATCTCTTCTATCAAGCTTCCTTGTCATTGAATAGCCCTCCCTAAGAGAGGGGACTTGGTTTTGAGCTGGTTTATAAATGTAGAAATATCAGGAAAGCATTGCTTTAAAACAGTGTTTCTCAAACTCTGCTCCTCCAAATGTTTTGGACTTCACCTTCCACAACTCCTAACAACTGGATTTCTGAGAGCTGATGTCCAAAACACCTGGAGGAACTGAGTTTGAGAAATACTATTTTAGAATATACTCAACCCACCACATTACCTGGTTTGATATATGCAAATTTACTTATGTGGAAATATGCCATTGCCCCACTGTGACCACATTCTCCCACTTTCGAGAATGGAAGCATTGCTTTGCTTTGGTTTCTTAGGCCATGGTGATAAGGCGTATGGACAGAATTAAGACCCCAGAAACCTCAGGGACTGCCTGTACTGTTTGGTCAGTATAAACATCTGACTATTTGTAAGTCAGTTGTTACAAACATCTGACTTACAAACAATTCATAGTTAAGAATGGGGGTGAAGTAACAGGGAGTGAGAGAAATCTACACCTAGGAAGGGAAATTCACTCCTGAAAGAGCTCTCATGGGGAAAAGGTGTCTCCACTGAAGCTTTATCATCTCGGTGGTGGCCCCTCGTCTCTGGAACTCACTTCCTAAGGATATCAGACAAGCCCCCACTTTGGCAGTCTTTAGGAGGAGCTTGAAAATGTGGCTGTTCCAGTGTGTCTTCCTTGAATAAAGGAAATGATGGCCCTGATCTGACCAATTTTCTACTAGATGTCCTCTAAAGCACTTTATCTACCTGTTGGATTGATCATCATTCTCTAAAAAAAACCCTAACTAGACATACCCTACTCTGTGCACAACCAATTTTTGAAAATGTTTAATCTATTACATCTGGCCTGGCCATAGTGTTTTAAATCTCTTGTGTTATATGTTAGTTATGTTATTTGCATTGTTTTATCTGCTTGCTTGCTTGCTTTGTTGTTGTACTGATGTATTTGTTAGGCTTGGCCTCATGTAAGCTGCCCCGAGACCCTTTGGGGAGATGGTGGCAGGGTATGAATAAATTATTATTATTATTATTATTATTATTATTATTATTATTATTATTATATACACACAAATATACACACACACAAAACACATATACACAGACTGGGCCATAGCAATGCATGGCAGGGGATGGCTAGTCTATAATAACATTATTTACAGAGATCCTTCTGTACAAGAACAAAACCTAACAACTGCAAATATAGAAGCAATAAGTGCTGAGTGCTTAACTGTTTCCTTACTCACCAAGGACCCTTCCCCACAGTACCAGGTGATCTGGCAGTGGGGACTCATATAATCCAGTTTAAAGCAGATAATCTGGGATCAACAACACTTTATTTATATTTTGTCCTTCTCTCCGAGGCTGTAGATTACAGTATATAAACAGACACAGGCAAACATTCAATCCCTTGTTACAATGAGACAGAAATACACAGACAAAGGCAAAGGCTCCCTTTCTCTGGAGGCGGTGCTCATCTCCAGCTCTGGGGGAGGTGCCCTTCACTATTTCCAAGCCGAGGAGCCTGCATTGTCCATAGACACCTCCTGGTTGTGTGGCTGGCATGACTACATGGAGCGTCTATTAGCCTTTTCCCATCGAAGCAGTACCTATTGATCTAGTCACATTTGCATGTTTTCAAACTGCTAGGGCTAACAGTGGGAGCTGACCCTATCCCGTGCCAACCTTCAGATCAGCAGTTCAGCACAAGGTTTTAACCCACTGAGCCTGAGTCTCACTTCCAAGTGTATCTTAATTTCTCTCTTAATTTCTATCTTAATTTGTCTCTTTGTTTATTTGCGTATTGCTTGTTGTTTTTACTGATGTATTGTTGGGCTTGGCCTCATGTAAGCCTCTCCGAGTCCCTTGTGGAGATGGTGGTGGGGTATAAATAAAGTTTTAATACTATTTATTATTATCAATTTTTTTCCAAAGTCTTCACCTTTAAAAAGTAGTGGCAGTGAGAAACAAGACAAAATTATGTGTGCTTGCATGTAATGTCTAGTTTAGTCCTGAATTCAAAGACTAGCTTCCTGATTTATGATCCTGTATGACTTGTTAAATGACAGAAAATGTTTCTGTTGTGCGGTTAGGTGTATAATTAAAGCATCTTTTGATGGAGGCATTCAAAGCTAAAGTAGGAAGCAGCCCAGAAAATCTCTTCTAAGATGTGCAGCAAAATTATTTTCTGTTGCCCTAATTTGATAGAGATGAATGCACCAATGGAAAATAAAATACATTATTATTTTTTACAAAATTGCTAGAAAAACACTTTGGGAATCTACCCACCAGTTGCAAAACAAAAATGACCCATTTTGAGCACCATTTGCAGCAGTATGGGGCACTATTCTGAAAGTATCTGTATAATTTTCATTTTCCAGTAAAGAATGCTGAAACCTGTCATCTGAATAATCATGATAATAATAGCAAACTTTCTAGCGTAACTTGGGTACACACAAAACTTACTTTTTCCCCTGCAAGCTAACAAGAACAGGGGCCACCTACACAAGGAACTGTGTATCTTTACTCTAACCAGGGCATACTTCAAAGTGAGAGCAGTTTAGGAATGTGCCCTAAAAACAGAGAAACAGGAAGAAGGGTATATTCAGAAATTTAGATTTATGCTCAGTCGTATAAATCAAAGTAACCCTATGAACATTTGCAAGCTGGAATGCATTTCGGGGCATCCAAACATCTCAATATTTATCATGGCTTCAAACCAAAATCTGATTTCTCTGGGAACAACAACATATTTCTTTGAATTGATCCACATTCCCCAGTGTTATAGAAATAAGGATCCCAAGCACCTATTGGTACACACTCATGCCAGCAAAGCTAGTGACATTGAGGCAGCCTTAACCTGACCGAAGCATGTACCCTTAGTTCTATCAAGGTTGGAACACATTGATGCAAGATTGTGCACAAACTGGGTTTCGCTGGTGGTGCAATGGGTTAAACCCTTGTGCTGCCAGGACTGCTGACTGAAAGGTCAGCGGTTCGAATCCGGGGAGCAGGGTGAGCTCCCATCTGTCAGCTCCAGCTCCTACAAAGATGATAAAACATCCTTGCAGACGACCAATTCTTTCACACCAGAAGTGACTTGCAGTTTCTCAAGACTAATTCTCTCACACTAGAAGTGACTTGCTGTTTCTCAAGACTAATTCTCTCACACTAGAAGTGACTTGTAGTTTCTCAAGACTAATTCTCTCACACAGAAGTGACTTGCAGTTTCTCAAGACTAATTCTCTCACACTAGAAGTGACTTGCAGTTTCTCAAGACTAATTCTCTCACACCAGAAGTGACTTGCAGTTTCTCAAGACTAATTCTCTCGCACTAGAAGTGACTTGTAGTTTCTCAAGACTAATTCTATCACACTAGAAGTGACTTGTAGTTTCTCAAGACTAATTCTCTCACACCAGAAGTGACTTACAGTTTCTCAAGACTAATTCTCTCGCACTAGAAGTGACTTGTAGTTTCTCAAGACTAATTCTCTCACACCAGAAGTGACTTGCAGTTTCTCAAGACTAATTCTCTCACACTAGAAGTGACTTGTAGTTTCTCAAGACTAATTCTCTCACACTAGAAGTGACTTGTAGTTTCTCAAGACTATTTCTCTCACACTAGAAGTGACTTGTAGTTTCTCAAGTCGCTCCTGACACGAAAAATAACTAATGTTCCAACAGTTGTCCTATCTGCTTGAGTGAAAAGGGAGAAGTCACCATCTACACTGCCATTATAATGCAGATCGAATTGCATTATATGGTCAGTGTAGACTCAATCATGCAGTTTAAATGCACCGAACTGAATTATACAATTACTGACCATATAATGCAGTTCAATCTGCATTATAATAGCACTGTAGATAATAATAATAATAATAATAATAATAATAATAATAATATTAATAATAATATCTTTATTTATACCCCACCACCATCCCCCCCCAACGGGGACTCAGGGCGGCTTGCATCAGGCCAAACCCAAGCAACAAAACTACAGTAAAATAAAACCAAAAACACAAGCAGCAAACAACAACATCACCTATATAAATAAAATGTAATGTTCGTTTGTGGTATTCACAGAACTCAAAAACCCCTGGGGGAATTGGCACCAAATTTGGACACGATACACCTAAAAACCCAATGCATGTCCCTCACTCAAAAATTGATTTTGTCATTTGGGAGTTGTAGTTGCTGCAATTTATAGTTCACCTACATCCAGAGATCACTGTGAACTCAAACGATGACGGATCTGGACCAAACTCAACACGAATACTCAATATGCCCAAATGTGAACACTGGTAGAGTTTGGGGGAAATAGAATCTTGACATTTGGGAGTTGTAGTTGCTGGGATTTATAGTTCACCTGCAATCACAGAGCATTCTGAATCCCACCAATGATAGAATTGGGCCAAACCTCCCACACAGAACCCCCATGACCACCAGAGTGGGCCACAGCAACGCGTGGTAGGGGACGGCTCGTAATTATATAAAAGCATACGAACACATTAGCAGTATAAAATTATAATACACACAATCACAGTGACAATGGGCAGGCCACATGTACAGAATAAAATAATTAAAAAACTCAGGTGAGATAAAAGGAAGAGCAGGTTATTTGAAAAGGGGAGCTCATAAAAAACGGGGTTGTGGAACCAAGCTTTCCAACAGTGGGGGGAGGGGGCATATATTCCAGTGACAGAAACATTGAGGGCGAGCAATAATATGGGGTACCTACTCACCAAAGGCACAGCGGAAGAGCCAGGTTTTAAGGTTCTTTTTAAAGGTTTCCAGGGTAGGGGCTTTCCTAATCCCTCCAGGTAATGAGTTCCAGAGTCGGGGAGCCACAGAGGAGAAGGCTCTCTCCCTTGTGTCCACAAGACGAGCTTGTGAAACTGGCAGGGGTGAAAGGAGAGCCTCCCCTGAAGATCAGAGGGCCCGGGCTGGTTCATGGAGGGAGATACGGTCACGAAGGTAGGCGGGTCCCAAACCGTTTAGGGCCTTAAATGTAAGTAAGCCCTCTCTCGTTCACTGAAATTAACTTACAAGTACCTATGCTTAGGTTTGGGATGCATATTTTAATTTTCACACTTCTCAAACATGAGTCACAGTGAATAATGCAGAGATTTAAAAGAAACATTGTTTATTAAATGAACTGGAGTGGGAGGCGAGTGAGGAAAGCACCCCTTCTATTAATGGGGAGAAATTATATCTTCCCTTTAATTTCCCCCTGAAGACCAAACTGTTCTGTGAGCCCCCTGCCTCTAGGGCTCACTATTCCACCACCTCCAACAGAGTTCATGTAACTGAATTTCTGCACATTGATGCAAGATTGTGCACAAAATATGTGTTCCGCTTTCTGTTATGCCTGCTCTTGACACACAGCTCTGTTGACATTACAGGTGAAATATGCTTACTGTTATTATTATTATTAACTTTATTTATACCCTGCAAAATCTCCCGGAGGACTCGATACGGCTTACAAAGGCCAAGGCCACCAACAACAATAACATACAGATACACAACAAAGTCATAAGCACATAAAAACATCAAGCAAGGCATTAGAACAATAAAAAACAATGACACAGTGACGCATTTAAAAACCAAGGGCCGTGCCAAGTGTAATAGACAAAATTTAAAAGTGCTGGACTTGACAGGTGATATGTAGAGGTATTTTGAGGTAGGTGAAATGTGCAAATAACCCCGAATCTCTAACAAAGTGCATTTAGGACTTGATGCCAGGAGTTTCCTATTCTGGAAAGGCACACTGGAACAGCCAGGTCTTCAGATTCTTCCTAAAGACAGCCAGCGTTGGGGCTTGTCTGATGTCCTTGGGGAGAGAGTTCCAGAGTCGAGGGGCCACCACAGAGAAGGCCCTGTCCCTTGTCCCCACCAGACGTGCCTGTGACGCAGGTGGGATCGTGAGCAGGGCCTCTCCAGATGATCGAAGGGAATGCGTGGGTTCATATATGGAGATGCGGTCACGCAGGTAGGCGGGTCCCAAACCGTTTAGGGCTTTACTTACTCTTTATCGCAGGGCTTCTCAATCTTTTAAAGCAGAGGGTCAGTTCATGGTCCCTTGAACTATTTGGGGGATGGGGGTGGGAAGAGACTACAGTTTGAAGAAAACATGAATGTATTACTATATGCACTGCACATATCTTATTTGTAGTGCAATAATAATAATAATCAAAGAACAATACAATATTTTAAAATAAGAACATTGTAAATCAATATAAATATACCAGTATTTCAGTTGGAAGCAAGGGCCTTCTTTTGGCTGATGAGATAGTCATGTTAATTAGGATTGCTATTGTTGCTTGCCTTCAAGTCGTTTCAGGCTTAGGGTGACCCTATGTCTAAAGTTTAAGACGGGGGTCAGGTAAATGGCCTTCGAGGGCCATATCCAGCCCACAGATCTTAGTTTGGACACCCCTGGTTTAATGCAACCCAAGATGTCAATTAACCAAACGAATTTTCCACATCTTCTTGTTTTATAACAGTGGTTCTCAACCTGTGGGTCTGCAAGTTGATTCTGATGTGAGAGAATTGGCTGTCTGCAAGGATGTTGCCCAGGGAACACACAGATGTTTTGATGTATTACCATCCTTGTGGAATGCTTCTCTCATGTCCCTGCATGGGGAGGTGCAGCTGATAGAGGGAGCTCATTCACGTTCTCCCCGGATTTGAACTTCTGACCTGTTGGTCTTCAGTCCTGTTAGCACAAGGGTTTAACCCAGGGGTCCTCAAACTAAGGCCCGGGGGCCAGATACGGCCCTGCAAGGTCATTTACCCGGCCCTCGCTCTGGGTCAACCTAAGTTTGAAACGACTTGAAAGCACACAATAACAACAACAATCCTATCTCATCAGCCAAAAGCAGGTCCACACTTCCCACTGAAATACTAATAAGTTTATATTTGTTTAAATTGGCCCTCTGTTTAAAAAGTTTGTGGACCCCTGGTTTAACCCATTGTGCCAATAATAAATAAACTTTATTTCTACCTCGCCACCATTTCCCCAATGGGGACTCAGAGCAGCTTACGTGGGGCCAAGCCCAGACAACATCATGGGGGCTTGCAGTTTCTCAAGTCACTCCTGAGACACACACATGCACACACACAAACCTTGTGGGTCCCCAGATGTTTTGGCCTTCAGCTCCCAGAAATCCTAACTGGATTTCAGGGAGTTGTACGCGAAAACACTTGGGGACCCACAAGTTGAGAAACCACTGTTCTATAATTTTTAATTTGACCATTCTGCTGTAGAAGCCCCCTTTCCTGTTGGGTGTTTCCCTAAATCTCAACGTTGCCCTCACTTCTCCTTGTTTGTTTGTAATAAACCACGGGAAATACATGGGAAACAATAACGGCCAGCCTGCCTAGCTTTCCCTTTCTATTTGTGTCCTGGAGAAGGAGCAGACTGCTGGTTGGACTAAGCCACCGGGATGCCCTCTTCTCCTCCCAAAGCTTGGTTGGTTTGGGGAGAGGGGCCTCCTGCCTTCTAGCAGGGTTTGAACCGGGAGCTGTCCATGCAGCACCAGTCAACTCACATGGCTCCTGCCCACGAAAAAACAAAGGGAGTGAAATATTAATTAATTAAGAGAGAGCGAGCGAGAGAGAGACAATCTGTTCAATTCTACGCCTGCAGGCAAGCTCTAACGGAAACCACATATGCTTTCCCTCTCCCCCCAAGAAATCTTCATTTGGGCATTAAAATACTTAAAAGGATTAGTCATTAAATACTTGTACATTTGGTTTAATTTGCTAGAAACTCAATGTCACAGGGTTAGATCAGAAAGCTAAGAGTTTTAATCTCATTTGCAGTATTTACCTAGATGTTTTATTTCTTCTGTGGCTTGTTACAGGGATCATATTAATATCCCATCCGTCCAGGGGGAAGAGACCAAAAAAAAAATGAGCTGGATGCTGACTGATGGCACAGCAATATCAAAGGGCCTTTTCAAGTAAAACAAAAGGCATTAGTGGGAATTGGGTGTTCCCTATAGCAGCCTGACTCTTACGGATGGCAGGGATGCTGTAATAGTTGCCGAGAGAGACAGTGTTACTCAGTGGGAAGAGCACTACTGGACACACTGGAAGATTTAGAAGGTTTTCCATTCACTCACTTATTCAAAGCAGGTCACTTTTTCTTTCTAATGGTTTTAGTTCTTCCATTTCTAGCTGTCAAATAAAGACAAAGGCTTTGAGATACTGCAGGGTTCTGAACACTAATCAGAAAAGGCCCTGTCCCGTGTCCCCGCCAAACGTGCCTGAGACGCAGGTGGGATCACGAGCAGGGCCTCTCCAGATGACTGAAGTGAACGCGTGGGTTCGTAGTCGGAGATGCGGTCATGCAGGTAAGATGGTCCCAAACCATTCAGGGCTTTGTAGGTAAGCACCTGCACCTTAAATTGGGCTCGGAAGATAAACGGCAGCCAGTGGAGCTCCTTGAACAGGAGGGTTGACCTCTCTCTGTAAGGGGCCCCAGTTAACATCCTGGCCGCTGCTCGTTGGACCAGTTGGAACTTCCGAGCCGTTTTCAAGGGCAGCCCCACGTAGAGCGCATTGCAGTAGTCCAATCTGGAGGTGACCAAGGCATGGACCACCCCGGCCAGATCAGCCTTCGCAAGGTACGGTCGCAGTTGGCGCACGAGTCTTAATTGTGCGAAAGCCCTCCCAGACACCGCCGACGCCTGAGCCTCAAGCGTAAGCGATGAGTCCAAGAGGACTCCCAAACTGCAGACCTGTGGTTTCAGGGGGAGTGTAACCCCGTCCAACACAGGTTGCCACCCTATACCCCGGTCAGGTTTACGATCGACCAGGAGGACCTCTGTCTTGTCAGGATTGATCTTCAGCTTGTTCCTCCTCATCCAGATAGACACAGCGGCCAGGCACTTGTCCAGCACCTGAGAGGCCTCCTTGGAATTAGGTGGAAATGAGTAATAGAGTTGTGTGTCATCTGCATAGAGGTGGCACCTAACTCCAAAACTCCGGATGACCTCTCCCAGCGGTTGATACACCAGCTGCACCCCTTCCTTGAATTGGGGGATCTAAATATGGTGTTACATGCTCTGGTAACCTCAAAGCCAGACTTCTGCAATGTGCTATACATTGGGCTACCTCTGAACCAAGTTTGGAAACTCCAATTAGTTCAAAGCATGATAGCCAAACTAGTTTCAGGAACATCTAGAAGTGAGCATGTTGCACCTATCCTAAAGTCACTTCATGCTCTCCTATTAGTTTCCAGACAAAGTACAAAATATTGGTTTTAACCTTTAAAGTCCTACATGGTTTGGGTCCAGGTTACCTACAGGATCGCCTTCTCCTGTATTATCTGCCTTGCACACTTAGATCCTTTGAGGGGTGTTTACTCCAGGCAGCCAGAACCAGACTGGCAACCACCACCCAGAGGTCCTTTTCATCAATTGCCCCAAGACTGTGGAATGACCTGCCAGAAGAGCTCCAACATCTGAATCAGCTGCTGAAATTCAAGACGCAACTGAAGAGCTATCTCTTCTAGCAGGTCTACCCAATCAATTTTAACTTGTGTGTTTTAATCTTCATTTTATTGATGAATTTTAACCTGCATTTTACTGTCTGTATCTTTTAATATGTATTTTAATAATCTTGTTCTTTCTCTGATTTAACCATGTTGTACCCCACCTTGAGTCGCATTATTATTATTATTATTATTATTATTATTTTACTGACACAAAAACACAGTATGTCACAGAAAATGAGATCTATATGCTGGGTTTCGTATCACAAAATCACAAGTCGAACACTTCCCAAGCGTCTAGGACTGTGGGACTGTGTGATGTTTTATTATTGTTGTTGTTGTTATTATTATTATTATTATTATTATTTTACTGACACAAGACCACAGTATGTCACAGCAAACAAGATCTATATGCTGGATTTCGTATCACAAAATCACAAGTCGAACACTTCCCAAGCGTCTAGGACTGTGGGACTGTGTGATGTTTTATTATTATTATTATTATTATTATTATTATTATTTTACTGACACAAGACCACAGTATGTCACAGCAAACAAGATCTATATGCTGGATTTCGTATCACAAAATCACAAGTCGAACACTTCCCAAGTGTCTAGGACTGTGTGATGTATTATTATTATTATTATTATTATTATGACACAAAACCACAGTATGTCACAGAAAACAAGATCTATATGCTGGATTTCGTATCACAAAATCACAAGTCGAACACTTCCCAAGCGTCTAGGACTGTGTGATGTATTATTATTATTATTATTATTATTATTACTACTACTACTACTACTACTGCTACTACTATTTCACACTTTATTTCTTGATTGAGATGTAAAGCAGCTGACAACATTAAAAAACAACACAATTTAAAATCCTCAAGATACAAATATGAAAAAATAGCATTAAAAATAAGCTTTTAATAGTTTCCTCCATGACATCTTGCAGACAAACTAGACAGAATCATTCTGGGTGGATTTGTGACTGGACTGAAATCAAACAGAGTTCACCAGAGATTCTGTTACATCTTGGAGTGAAGTGACTAGTAAG
This sequence comes from Anolis sagrei, assembly GCF_037176765.1. NCBI lineage: Eukaryota > Metazoa > Chordata > Lepidosauria > Squamata > Anolidae > Anolis > Anolis sagrei. The sequence continues at coordinate 151,301,260 of NC_090021.1, forward strand.
GTACATAAGGATTCTGCCCTTGACTTGGAAGTCTTCACCAACTTTAGAAATTGCTTGGATGATGGAATACATGGCATGCTTCTTATATTTACAGATGACACCAAATAATCCAGAAAACAGTGTCAGAATTCAAAAGGAGTTTGACAGACTGGGGAACTGGAAGAAGACTGCAAAACTGATTTTCAACAGGGATCAATGTAAGGTAGCACAACTAAGAAATGAAATGCACAAATATTGAATAGATGACATCAGGTTCGAAAGAAGTACATAGGAAAAAAAACTAGAAGTCTTAGTAGACTACAAGTGAAGTATGAGTCATCATTGTGATGTAGTAGCTCAAAAAAGTCAATGAAGTTCCTGGCTGCATCAATATTATCACAGTGCCCAGATCAAGGACAGTAAGGGCCCTTCCACACAGCCATTTGTTGTTTATTAGTTCAGTCATTTCCGACTCTTCGTGACTTCATGAACCAGTCCACGCCAGAGCTCCCTGTCGGCCATCACCACCCCAGCTCCTTCAAGGTCAAGCCTGTCACTTCAAGGATCCCATCCATCCATCTTGCCCTTGGCTGGCCCCTCTTCCTTTTTCCTTCCATTTTCCACAGCACCACACAGCCATATAATGCCAGAATATCAAGGCAGATAATCCACCATATTTGCTTTGGACTGGGTTATATGACGGGGGCTTTTCCTAACAGGTCCAGTCTTCACAGTTGCGGTGTTTATTTATTTACTGTATCTATATTCCACCCTTCTCACCCCACAGGGGACTCAGGGCGGATTACAGTGCACATAGACATAGCAAGCATTCAATGCCATAGATGCACAACATATATAGACAGACACATGGAGGCCATTTAACATTCCAGCTTCATGAGAGTATGCTTGAATTCTGGCCATCGGGGGAGCTGTTGTTTCACCCTCCACTTTTGACACCAATGGAGTACTTCCTCATTCTTTTGCACGCTGCTGGAGATTTTTATGGTGTTGTACATTATTTAAATTGGCCTCCCCACATAAAGTGGTACCTAAATTTCCTACTTGACAGATGCAACTGTCTTTCGGGCTGCAAAGTTGACAGTAGGCTTGGTTGATCTCAAAAAAAAAAAAAAAAAAAAAAAAAAAAGGTTCCAAACTCATTTTGACTGTAGGGAGCACTGGTGGTTCAATTTGGAAAAGAATTCTATTTTTTTTTGAAAAAAAATTCAGAACTTTCAGAAATTTCCGAATCGCTTTGTTAATGGCGGATGCGATTGTGTGACAGCTCTTCTCCCTGCCCTGGTTCTCTGCTGCCATGCTCTTCTCCCCCCCCCCCCCCCCCGTCCACCCAACAGTGACAACACACAAGCGTCTGCAAGGCAGGCAGGCAGGCAGGCAACAGCCCTGCTCCCAGCCCTTCTCCGCTTACCGTGCTCTTCCGACCGTTTTTCCAACCTCCCTTCACAACTTCCCTTCCCTTTCTCTTTCCCCTTCCCTTCCCAGGCTCACAATGAGCCTCTGAGCCATGTGCTGCCCTTTATATAGCATGATGGCTGCCATGACGAAAACCCCTCCCCTCCCCAACACTTCTCCCCTCATTGGCTGGGGGGCAAGCATCCCAGCACGCAAGCTGCTTGCCTCCAAACGTTGAGTCACTTCCGACTCTCTTCCTGAGCCAGAAGAAAAATGGCGAGAGAAGCTTCGGAAGGGCAAAGGGACTTTTGGTATTCTTAAAAACTTTGAAATCACTTCAAAAAGGTATTTTTTCCGACTTTATTCTGAATTACGAAGATTCCTACGGTACCTAACCATGCCTAGTCGACAATGGTCGGGAGCAAACTCTGACCTGGACTGACTTCGAACTGATGACCTTTCTGTGAGTAGTGATTTTAATGCAACTGACTCCCAGCCAGCTGTGCCACATTAATTTCAGATGGGGGTAGGAAGCCGCCCATGTTCATTTTTATTTGAGAATGCAGGGATAAACCCTGCATTACCCACAAACCTTTTTTCAATCACATTGTTGTGCTTTTCTTCCCTTCTCCAAAGCCAGAAACTCTTTTCTCATATTCAAAGCTTTAAGCTCTACTGCAGCCCATGGGGATGCTTGGATGAGGACGAGATAAGAGAGTTACATTAGGGCAGAAATTCGGGTCACATCATATCAAACTGAAAGCATCAGGCCAAATACAGGCTTGGCTAATAAGATTCGTACATAGTCATTTTAAATTTTTAAGACTGGCCTTGAAATTTAAGGGGAGAGAAAAAGAATGCATGAATACGAGTTTTCATGTGTTTCCAACAAGCACAAACGTTTATTTCCATGCAAATCTTTTAGGTCATCTCTCCTGCCTTGTTCTTCCTTCTTCTGATCTGCTTTTATCTCCAGTTATCATAATCATTCAGTGAACATGTTAATACCTATTCTCACTGAGGTGGAAAACCAATGTCCAGACTGTGCCACTTCATGAAAATTCCTTCATACAGGATACATATCGCCAACTGGCATTTAAACGAGGAGTTGTTAGCTTCTTATCTAGTTAATAATCAATAATAAACAAACATGATGAGATGTTAGCTTGTTTGTTTGGATGACTATTTAATCAAGTGGGCTTCCAGTGGTGCTTTGACATCTCATTGCAACTAGGTAGATGAGTACTTTTTAACACAAGATACAGTTTCCTCAAGCATGAGTGAAAGTGGAAATTATGACATCTGTTGGAAAAGCATAGGTGGGTAGTAGTTTTTATAAACTTGTTTCCAGCAGCTTTAATCATGTGTAGAGAATTAGACATTTCTGACATTGGGAGTGGTGGGGTGGTGGTGGGAGGGATGTTATGTCAATTGTGAGCTCTCCTTTCCTTCCCAACCAGGCACAGAAGGAAAAGTTAACCCTTCTCCTTTGATCATCAGATTTAAAAGCCAAAACCGACCCTTTTCTCTACACTGTAGAGTTAATTCAGTTTGACAGTCCATCAATTGCCCTAGATGAACGTTAGGGAATCCTGGGAGTTGTAGTTTAGTGAGAACTTTGGAGGAAGGCTAAAGACACTGTGAAATGACACTTTTCAGGATTCCATAATATTGGGCCACGACAGTTCAAGTGGTAAAGTAAAGGTAAGGGTTTCCCCTTAACATTAAGTCTAGTTGAGTCCGACTCTGGGGGGTAGTACTCATCTTTATTTCTAAGTTGAAGAGTCAGCGTTGTCTGCAGACACCTCCAACACCATAACCTTCCCACTAGAGTGGTACCAATTTACTCACATTTGCATGTTTTTGAACTGCTAGGTTGGCAAAAGTTGGGGCTAATGATTGGAGCTCACCTCTTCCGGGAATTCAAATCGCTGACCTTTTTAACCTGCGGTACCACTGCGCTCTCTAAGTGGTGTCAAACTGAATTAATTCTATATTGTAGGCACTTTGAAGAGGCACGAATGGAGGGCGAAAGAGAGAAACGTTTCAAGAGGAAGGCGCAGCAAGCCAACCCTGACCGGGACTACCTTCCACCTGGAAACCAATGCCCTCACTGTGGAGATGATGCAGATCAAGAATAGGGCTCCACAGTCACCTACAAACTCACCCTAGAGGATTATCCTACTTAGACAATGAGGGATCACCTAAGTAAATAAGTAAGTAAGTAAGTGTAGGTACTTACTCTGAACAAAGTTTTAGTTCCATTTTTTTTCTTTGTAAAAGGAAGAGAAGAGGTTACGTTTTGTTTTGTGGCTGGAAGGGACATCACATCTCTCCTAATTCACCCCTGTGGCTTATCTGGATTACTTTTTCACCGCACAGCACAGCTAAAAGTGCTTTCAAAAAGGATTTATGTGGTAACAAGTGAGGCTAGGCAGGCATCCTCCAATCTCAGTCAAGACCATGGTTTTACCACAGGACAACCCTTATTAGGAGACACGTGTGATAATATTCTAGGCATCACACATTCATGTTTCAAGAATGACAAAAGGAAATGACAAAAACTTTTATTATATGGTAAAATTCACAGTTGGAATAAAGGCAGACCAAATTTTGGGGGGAATTTACTTGACTGGGGGGGGGGGTGCATCTACACCATAGTGAATAATGAATAATGAAGTTTGATACCACCTCAACAGTCATGGCTCAGTGCTATAGAATCATGGACATTTTAGTTACATGAAGTATTTAGCCTTCTCTGCCAAAGGTTGCTGGTGTTTCAGCAAACTACTAATCCCAGGATTCCCCTAGCATTGAGCCAGGGCAGTTAAGTGGTGCCAACCCGCATTAATTCTATAGGACATTGTTTTGTGAAGAGGCACAAGTCCAAAATGAAGATGAAAATGGAGTAAAGGGATGGACTGGTAGAGCCAGCATGATGTAGTGATTACATGTATGACCCATTCTACCTCAAATTCCATGGGTCCAAGTTAAAACTCTTCAGGAAAATAGTTTAAAAGTTCAGCCTAAATTTTGAAGAGCATCTAATAGAGGTTGGACAGAAACCAATGGAGCCATAGAAATGAAGTCTGTAGGACACAACAGTGTGAAGTTGAAGTTGCAAAACAATGCTTAGTACTTAAGGTTTTGTGGAATGTGTGGCTTTTCTGATGTGGCAAATTATTTATTCTTATGAAGAGCAAGTTAAGGTCTCCCACAGAATGATGTGGGAAGGAAATAAACTGCATTATTGCCATCTTTTCTCCTCATCTTGCCACCTCTGCCACCTCTTCCCAGATTCGTATATGTCCTTTTCCTTGCTCATCTAGCAACAGTGGAGGCACCACTGGCATCTTATGTTGTTTACCAGCCATTGTTTAAAGGAGGACTGTGATTGAGAGGACAGACAGCAGCATTAAGAGAAATAAGCAGTGTGGCAAGAGTGCAGTGGGGCTGCAGCTATGGCAACAAGTGAGGAAACAGAGAGGCAAAGTCAAACAATCTAAGGGGAAGGTATGAAAGGTTGAACCCGAGAAAGGTGCATGCAAGTGAATGGAAGCTCAACAGAAGGAGGGGGAATGGTAGATACATGGAAGTAAGATAGTAAAGAAAGAGGAGGAAGGAATATGGTGAAGGTATGACTAATGCAACTGATAGGAACTGAGTCCCCTTGTGGGGAGAAGGGCAGGATAGAAATGTATGTAATAAATACATAGGAAAGAAACACAGGAGGGTGTCATAGGAGATGAGTAAGGGCCCATCCAGGCAGACTGATATCTCGGGACCTGCCAAGGTTTTACTGGAGGCATCCAAATGACGTATCTGATTAAATCAAATTAGTACGGAAAAAAGCAGGTAAGACCTAGATCATAGGTAAGATCTGGGTCTTACCAGGTATGGACCCAATCCCCACATTTTTTCAGGAGCCTGAAAAATGCAAAGGGTACCCACTCCCTTTCCCAGAACCCCAACTTTAGGCCCTAAAACAGTGTTTCTCAACTGGGGGTTGGTTGGGACCCCTGAGGGGGTCACAAGGGGGTGTCAGAGGGGTCGCCAAAGACCATCAGAAAACACAGTATTTTCTGTTGGACATGGGGGTTCTGTGTAGGAAGTTTGGCCCAATTCTCTTGTTGGTGGGTTCAGAATGCTCTTTGATTACAGGTGAACTATACATCCCAGCAACTACAATTCCCAAATGTCAAAGTCTATTTTCCCCAAACTCCACTAGTGTTCACATTGGGGCATATTGAGTATTCGTGCCAAGTTTGGTCCAGATCCATCATTGTTTGAGTCCACAGTGCTCTCTGGAGGTAGATGACCAACAACTCCAAAACCCATCAGTGCCCTCTAAACACTTCCAGTATTGTTTGAGACCACAGTGCTCTCTGAATGTAGGTGAACTACAACTCCAAAACTCATGGTCAGTGCCAACCAAACCCTTCCAGCATTTTCTGTCGGTCATGGGAGTTCTGTATGCCAAGTTTGGTTCAATTTCATTGTTGGTGGAGTTCATAACGCTCTTTGATTGTAGGTGAACTTTAAGTCCCAGCAACTACAACTCCCAAACGAGAAAATCACCCCCCTCCCAAACCCCACCAGTATTCAAATTTGTGCATACTGGGTATGTGTGCCAAATTTGGTCCAGTGAATGTAAATACATCCAGCATATCAAATACTTACATGACGATTCACAACAGTAGCAAAATTAGTTATGAAGTAGCAACAAAAATAATGTTATGGTTGGGGGTCACCACAATATGAGGAACTGTATTAAGGGGTCGCAGCATTAGGAAGGCTGAGAAATACTGCCCTAAAAAGTTTTAAAAACTTACTAGGCCACCATTATGATCCTCCTCACACCCTTCTGGTGCAAGAAAATGGCATACCAGGAGAAAGGGGAGGGGGGACAATGACACACGAATTCAGTGTGGCTGCATGTCACCCCCAATGTTATCGGGATGGCATGTAGACACCCCTCCACCCCAGGAAAGCCTGGGGTTTTTTTTAGGGTGGGAGGGTGAACTTAAATTTGCACTAAGGTGGGGTTAAACCCACTTCGGCACATGTTTAAATGATGCCTGGAAGTGCCCTAAGACAATACAAAGTGCAAGACAGGAAAGAGTGGTGGAATTAGATGAGTCAAGGATGGAAGGAAGAAAGAAGAGCAATGGAGGAGGACATGCTAAGAGTACAAGATGAGGCAAGAAAGGGAGAGAGGGTGCACACTAAGGGTGAACTGTATTGTGAAGACAAGAGGAAGGGGAAGAGTGAAGAGAACATGCAAGGAGCGAGAAAAGAAAGTACGAGGGTGCAAGTAAAGAAGCTACATTTGTAGACTGCCTTTAATTTCCTCTGAATTTTCTCCTGACACAAGTTTAAATTGAAGATACAATGACTGTCAGTTTCAGGGGCTTCCTGAAATACTTTCATAGATCTGGAGCTGCTGCTGCTGCTGTTGTTGTTTTGCCATCCGTGAAAAAATGAATAAGTCTATATACATATATAATATGTATTTACACATGTTTGTGTTTTGAAAATAGCATTAATTGTGCCTCTGCATACAAAATGTTATTGCTGCTGCTATTATGATTATGTATTTTACATAACAGACATGTAAAGCGTGAATTGCAGCTATGCATCCTAAAAGACCCGTACTTATGTACCCAGAAGTTGCAGTTCAACTGCATTTCCTAGTCATGGGTGCACGAGTGCTTTACAGATGCAAATCTGTCATGTACACTTTGTCTGTTGTAGGAAACGTTCATATAACACTGGTGTCCCTGCAGCAACTGCGTTTGATGTGTAAGGTATAGAGCTGCCCTGACGGGGTTCTTGAGATTGTTATATATTTTAGGTGCAAGATCAGCAGGACACAATGCCTCCCTCTGTGCTTGTCTGTATGTCTGTCATTCTGTTCCTCTTGAACAGCAGGCAATATGGGATATGGGATTCAGAAATTGGGGATGAAAGGATTTAGAAATCTGAATACTCATTCATTGTTTTCCTATTTCCATCCCGCCCCCCCCCCCCCCCCCAGTTCATGTATGCAGTGGCTGCAAAATGCTTAGATCCAGGGCTTAAGTTATATCCTTTTCCCATATAGACTTTCAGTTATGCTTTGTCCCTTTGTTTGCTTTTTAACATACATTAATTGCTAACACGAAACTATGCATACCTCATTCTCTTTATGCATTCTGTGTGATGCATAGACGTGGAAGGTCTAAGAGGTACCTAATAAGGGTGTGCAATTCAGCAAAAAACTGTGCCATTTTCGGTGTCCAGTTTTTTATTGCCCCATTCCGTATTTAAGGAGCTTCCCAAATTTAGGAGGGGTTTCTGACTTCATTCTGAAAATATTCGGTCCATTGTCACTAATAGAAAAACTTTAGAGGCTCATTTCTCTTATCAGTCTGCCAACTTTCAGAACCTTTCACCAATTCACTATTTTTTTTGGAAATTTTGAAAGTTTTTACCATAATATTTTTTAAAAAATGTTCTGGGAATTGAAGTCCCAAGTGCATGGCACCAGAGGAGAGGAGAATGGATGGACACACTCAATCAGGTCTCCGATTGGCTGAGAAAGAAAGTGAGAAACACACAGAGAGAATAACCTCAACTAATATTATGCCCCTGGAGGGAGCACCAGGCTTGCATAACACAAAGTGATCTTGGGAAAGCGAATTCTTATTTGGGTTGTTGCAGGTTTTTCCAGGTTATATGGCCATGATCTAGAGGCATTTTCTCCTGACGTTTCGCCTGCATCTATGGCAAGCATCATCAGAGGTAGTGAGGTCTGTTGGAACTAGGAAAAAGGGTTTATATATCTGTGGAATGACCACCTGCATCTATGGCAAGCATCCTCAGAAGTAGTGAGTTATGTTTATGTTTCTCACTACCTCTGAGGATGCTTGCCATAGATGCAGGCGAAACGTCAGGAGAAAATGCCTCTAGAACATGGCCATATAGGCCGGAAAAACCTACAACAACCCAGTGATTCCGGCCATGAAAGCCTTCGACAATACATTGAATTCTTATTTGCCTTAAGCAGGCATGGTGGTGGTGGTGGTGGGGGGGGGGGGGTGTTCAAAAAGTGATGGAGGAAGAAAGTAAAGGAGGAGCAGCAGCTTGTAATAAAAAGTAGCAGCCTGTAATGAAAGGACCAAGGCATTGAGATCTCTGGCCCATCCTCTGTTCATATATCACCCAGCATGCCAATGTCTTAAATCAAGAAGTAGACTCCTAAGATCTAGAAAGATATTCGCAGGAACACCTCAGCAAGCGAGAGTCCAAAGGTGGCAAGTGGAAACCCTGAACGTCAATCAGTGGCTGATCCCATATGAGAAACTCCCTCCTGGGCACATAGAAGACGAGGTGACTTGGAAGATGCTGAACAGAACTGAGATCTGGTACCATGAGATGCAGAGCTAATCTTAACAAATGGGGCTATAAAGTGGAGTCCACTGCATACAAGCAGAGGTGGCCCTAGGCAATTTTCAATGGTAAGCAAACAGTATTTTGCGCCCCCCCCCCCTCCCCAACCAATCACTGACATATATTTTCTGTTCGTCGTGGGAGTTTTGTATACCATATTTGGTTCAATTCCATCATTGGTGGAGTTCAGAAAGCTCTTTGATTGTAGGTGAACTATACATCCCAGTAACTACAACTTGCATATGTCAAGGTCTATTTACCCCCCAGAGCGTCTCAAGAGCACCGAGGTGTTCCTGCAAGATTTTATGAAGCTATTTCTTGATTTAAGGCGTTCGTTTGCTGGCTGATATCTGAACAGAGGATGGGCCGGAGATGTCCATGCCTTGGTCCTTTCATTACCGTCTGCTACTCCCGATGGATACCGGCTAAACAGTATAATTTCTTCAGTAGGACATTGGCATCCTGTGATAATGCAGCATTTCTCATTAAGAACCATGTCTACTGTCTTAACATGGTGAGATGTATTCCACACTGGATATTTGTATTCAGCAGCAGAGTAGCATGGGGGACATGAGAGCAGCCTCCCTGCAGGATGATAACACATTCAAGCATCCCCTGGACAACATCTTTGTAGACAGCTGATTCTCTCACACCAAAAGTGACTTGCGGTATGCAACCAAACAAACAAGCAAACAAACAAACGTAAATAATTTTAGCTTTATTGAAATATATTTTTCTGGACTAGATGATTTTGTTTACATCCTCACCAGTTCTTATTGATGTATGAGACTTCTTTTTATCTGCAGTTCGTTGAGAGATCACTTTTCTTCATGGTACTCTTTAAAGATGTAAAATCTGGAAGAGTATTACAGGGTGGGACAGGAAGGCCAAGCTGAGTATATTCCACAGATATATAAACTCTTTTCCCTAGTTCCAACAGACCTCACTACCTCTGAGGATGCTTGCCATAGATGCAGGCGAAACATCAGGAGAGAATGCCTCTAGGACATGGCCATATAGCCCAAAAAACCCCGCAACAACCCAGTGATTCCGGCCACGAAAGCCTTCGACAATACATTGAGTATAAAGACTTGGGTGAAGGGAGAAGCTCAGTCACTATTTTAAAGCAACTATACAGAAATATGGAATGGCAAAATACATTGTGTTTCTGATTGCAGAATTGGAGATGCCTTGTTACAGAATTTGGAGGATTGACAGCAGCACACTAGACCGCCCACAGAGAACAGGGACTGAAAACTGAAGCCCTGGTAACCTGAAGTGAGCCAAACTGTCTAGAATACTGACAGAGCTATTTCCCAATATTTCCTTTAAGCTGTCTCATCCGGAATAGTTATCATTTTGATACTTCAGATCTAAATTATTTCTAAGAATGTCTTGTGGAAGGAAAACGAAAGAGAAAAGATATTGTAAAGGAAAACTCATTTGCATCTTTTGAGCAGCGAGAACCTGTTGAATGACATTTAAAAGAGGATTAAAGCTGATTTCATACAAGCAGCTGAATAATCAGATCTCTAAGTTAAAGTGGAATTAAAGTCCTTCAATTCATCTGCAAAACCTGACTGAAGTTAAATCATTGTTCTGTAATTTACATGTCATTTACAGGGACATTCATTGTGCCTTTAGTTCTGTAAATATGATCTGAACAGCTTTTGATCTTTTGCAGCATTTGCTGGAACACATTATTGTTTCAGAAGAGAAAGAAAAGGGCAGAGTTTTATGATGGAAAGGGGAAAGTATAGGAAGCCTTTTTCATAATGTCAAAACAAATGTGTCAACCAAATGGTAATATCCTTGCCAACTTCGTTTTTTTGAGCTTGGCAGATGTGAAGATGTTTTCACGAATGTTTGTCAGGAAAATACATTTTTAAGAGATGCAAGCAGATTGCTGAGCACCCAAGATGTTCCTCGGAATATGCAACGTTATTAACATCCTTTTGTCTTCCAACAGCATTGTACGACTAAATGCATAAACATGGAAACAAGATGTGGGAAAGAAAGCTTCTGTTTTCAAATGCCTAAGTAGTCCAGGCCTCCTTTCTCATGAACTCTCCCATCATTTCAAATAATCTCTGGAGATTCTTCTCTGAATGTTGACATTTGAAAGAGAACATTTTCTTCTCCTTGGATGCTCTTAACAGTTGTGGAACTTCCTCTCCAGTCATATTCCTCTTGTGCTTTTTAGGCATGGATAGAGCCGCGTCTGATTACTCATTACTCCTAATAATTTCGTTAAAGTTACTTTTTTGAAGTGATTTCGAAGCATTTTCAAAACCCAGAAGTCCCTTTGCCCTTTTGAAGCTTTCTCCACCATTTTTTGTTATGACTCTGGAAGTGAGTTGGAAATGATTCGGCGTATTTTCAGCCCTCTAGCCTGCTGGGAGGCTCTTTGCCTCCCCTCTCAGCCAATCAGGGGAGAAGGTTTGGCACTGGCCACCATTGCTGTATATAAAGGGGAACACATGGCTCAGAGGCTCATTCAGAACTGGGAAGGGAAGGGGAAAGGGGGAAGTGGAAAGACAAAGAGTAAGGGAAGGGAGGTTGGAAGAAGAACACAGTGGGCAAGCAACAGAGGCGGCCCTAGGTAATTTTCAATGGTAAGCAAACAATATTTTGGTGCCTCTCCCCCCCCCCCCCCCAACCAATCATTGATATATATTTTCTGTTCGTCGTGGGAGTTCTGTGTGCCATATTTGGTTCAATTCCATCATTGGTGGAGTTCAGATTGCTCTTTGATTGTAGGTGAACTATACATTCCAGTAACTACAACTCGCATATGTCAAGGTCTATTTTCCCCCAAGAGCGCCTCAAGAACACCCCTGGGCATAATCAACTATACATCCCAGTAACTACACTTGCCACACTTGCTCCCTTGCCTGGCACGCTTTGGGTCCGGAGGCATGCCTGAAGACCCTGGCGTGTGCACCAAAAGTCACCTCTTCTCCTGACTTTCTCCTCAGCCATTGGGACCAAGAGAGAGAGAGAGAGGCAGAGGTGGAGATGCCCACCTTTCCTGAAGGTAGGCACAAAAACAAAGGAGGGAGCGGAGGTGGGAGATACCTCCAGCTGGAGGGTCTCTCTCTCTCTCTCTCTCTCTCTCTCTCTCTTGGTCCCAATGGCTGAAGAGAAAGTCAGGAGAAGAGGCAACTTTTGGTGCGCACGCTGGGGTCTTCAGACATGCCTCCGGACCCGAAGAGGGCCAGACGCGACGGCTCCACCCCTTGGCCCACCCGCGGATTGGGGAGAGGAGAGGAGGTGGATGGAGCGCCGGGGGATCGGGAAAGGGAGCCAGTCATGGAGAAGGGATCGAATGCGGAGAACGATTGAGCACCAGCTCTGCTCGCACACCCGGTGGCCAGTTGGAGCAGGAACGAGAGCAGCTAGGCGAGGCTCAAGGACCCAGCCCCTTTGGGAAGAGGATTGCCTGGCAGCGAGGCAAGAAAGCCGAGGCTCCCCCCGGATTGCTAGGGCTGTTGTGAGCTGAGGGGGCACTCCTCAAGTGGCGGTCGAGGGGCATTTACAGAGGCGCCTCTGCGCCCCTGACCAAAAAAGTGTTCTGCGACCGCTTACTTCGCGTAATGGACGAGCCGCCCCTGGCAAGCAAGCAAGCAGAAGGAAGAAGGGCGGGGAGAAGGGCTTTTGCCAGCCGTGCTTGGCTGCCTGCTTGTTTCTTTGTTTGTTTGCTGTGAGTTGCCTAAGAAGACACTAGAAATCCCATAGTTTCTTTCCTGCCTAGTGCCTATACTTCCCTAACTGGTGAAATCTGCTCCAAAGGCCCCAAAATCTCTCAGGGCTGTTTCTTTTTTTTCTTTGTTTGTTTGCTGTGAGTTACCTAAGAAGACACTAGAAATCCCATAGTTTCTTTTCTGTCTAGTGACTATACTTCCCTAACTGGTGAAATCTGCTCAAAAAGCTCAAAAAGCTCTCAGGGCTGTTTCTTTTCTTCCCTTCTTTGTTTGCTGTGAGTTACCTAAGAAGACACTAGAAATCCCATAGTTTCCTGCCTAGTGCCTATACTTTCCTAACTGCTGAAATCTGTTTTTTATGTTTTTCACATATTGCTCAATCGCATCTGCTATTAGCAAAGCGATTCGGAAATTTCGGAAAGTTCCAAATTTTTGGGGGGAAAAATTTGGAATTCAATTCCGAATCAAACCACCAGTGCCCCCCTACATACAAAATGAGTTTTGAACCATTTTTAAAATCAACCAAGCCTAGTGCTTTTGTTAGTTTCATATGTTCTGCAGTTGATGGTGGCTGGTGATGGAAGGGTTAATATAAGTATTTGTTCTAAAGGATTTTAGTCATCTGTAAGTAAGAGTTCTTGGGGGAAAGCAATTAAGGGTGGAGATATGCAAGAGATGGGTTGCAGCTGGGTGTTACTGGATTTAAGGAGCTAACCTTGAGACTGATCTTTGGGAGAAAAGTATCTGTTGTATTTTGGTGGTGGATGCTGCTGGTTTTTCCCCCAGGTCTGTTGGATTTTTTGGTATCCTGACCTGTCTCCTGTAATCTTGGAATCCTGGAACCTTGAACCTTTGGACTGGCTTTTTACTACAGTATAGACTCTTGATCCCTGGACTTTGTTTATTGAACTCTCGGCATTTGACCACTGGACTGGACTCTTTTGACTACGGAGTTGTTTTTGCTACCTTTATGTTTTATGTTTTGGTCTATTAAAACAGCCAGCAAGTAAGTGCTGCTTTAATTAAACTGTTTGATAAAACTGGGAGTTTGGTTCATCTCTACCTAAATAAGGTAGAGCCCTGGCAATGTGACAGTTAGGTACCAGAACAAGCCAGCATGGTTTCTCAGAGTTGCTTATAATGGCAATCCAATTTTATTGAATTGGAATGTTATTATCTAGATTATATTTGTTATTTATGTTATTTCAGTTCTTTCCCCAAATTCAACCACTTCTCTTGTACAGTGTGTCCCTTTTCAAATTTCTCTGACACACACTTTGGGTGCTAAGACACTTTGGACTGGTTATGATGCATGTTCTTGGTCCATTTCCATTTGGGCAATCAGAAATATATTCACCTAAATGATCTGTGGACAATGCTATTGTTTAGCATGATCTCCAAAACTATGTGATTGGCTCATCTTGTCAACAGCCTTCATACCAAGGAGGCAATGCACAAGTGCCCTTATCAAACCCAGTTTCCAACAAATCAGGTCTCCTCCTTCATCGGAATCATGTTCTCAACAAAAGAAGATCTGTCGAAGGCTTTCATGGCCGGAATCACTGGATTGTTATATCTGTGGAATGACCAGGGTGCAACAAAAAAAAACCCCTCTAAAATTACAACAGCACAACGACAGAGAGGAACCGAACAAGGACATCTAATCACCTCTCAACAAAAGTTTGCCCCAGGCACTGTCAGGCCATTATATACTAATCAAGGTGGTCGGTTGAAACATTCACTCCTAGCTCCAGCAGACAAGAGTCCTTTGTCTCACCCTGGTCATTCCACAGATATATAAACCCTTTTTCCTAGTTCCAACAGACCTCACTACCCCTGAGGATGCTTGCCATAGATGCAGGCGAAACATCAGGAGAGAATGCCTCTAGACCATGACCATATAGCCCGAAAAAACCTACAACAACCTAAAAGAAGATCTGTTCATGGAATAGGTTCCATTAGTACAATATTAAGAAGGCAAAAATAATGACCACAGATGATTTACAAAACTTTGAAGTGGATAATGAAGATATCAACAAGGCTAAAGTTTTCATATGCCTTGATTTATTCATTAATCAAAACGGAGACGGTAGTAAAAAAAATTGAAGATGACTAAGGCCCCATCTACACTGCCACATAATGCCATCCCAGGAGGCAATTAAACTGCATTGAATGGAATTCCATGAGTCTACACTGACAATATAACACAGTCCAAAATGCAATATTTGTCAATGCAGATCCAGCCTAATCCCCGATCTACATTTAATAGGCAACAACCTCCTACTAATGTGTGCAAAAACCCCAAAACCAAACCTTTATGTACATCAATGTAAACACTATTTAGGCTTCAACTGGTTCCAAGATTTCTTATGCAGTTATATCCAGAGCAAAACCATTCCCTCAATACTGGTTTGGAACTGACTTCAATGATTTATGTAGATGTACTCCCAAGACTTAGAAAGGCAGCTAAGAAGTAATTATATAACATCCTCAACTGAAAAGACATATAATCAAAAACAAAATTATGAATAATCCAGGCAATCATATTTCTGATTGTTCAATATTTTTATGTATGATTGTGGAACCTGGACATTTAAGAAAGGTAGCAAAAAGAAAACCAACTCATTTGTAATATGGTTACCATGGCTACCATGGTTTGCTAAAAAGACAAATGAATGATGCTCAGAACAGATCAAGTCTGAACATTTGTTATAAGCACAATCATCATCATTACCATCTTCATCATCAACATCATTATAGGCTATCACTCGTGGCCAAGTATGATTGCCTTCCAAGTGTAAGGTCCACAGGTGATGGTAGAGACCTATTCTTGATCCTCATGTTCTTTCGCAGTGAGGACATTGATCTCTAGATGGAAGGAGATCCCAACAAAGGTTGGCTTGATGGGTTGTTGTAGGTTTTTTCGGGCTATATGGCCATGTTCTAGAGGCATTTTCTCCTGACATTTTGCCTGCATCTATGGCAAGACCTCACTACCTCTGAGGATGCTTGCCATAGATGCAGGCGAAACATCAGGAGAAAATGCCTCTAGAACATGGCCATATAGCCCAAAAAAACCTACAACAACCCAGTGATTCCGGCCATGAAAGCCTTCAACAATACATTGGCTTGATGCCTTTTCCTCTTGACATGTTACTCCCTTTCACCCTCCATTTGTGCCTCTTTGAATTCCACAACACTGTTGGTAACAGCTGACCTCCAGTTAGGATGCTCCAGAGCCAGGGCTTCCTAGTTCTCAGTGTCCATGCCACAGTTTTAAAGGTTGGCTTTAAGTCTATCTTTAAATCTCTTTTGCTGTCCACCAAAATTCCCTTTTCCGTTCTTGAGTTGAGAGTATAGTAACTGCTTTGGGAGACGGTGATTGAATTTTTGGACAATCCAGTGGAGTTGATGGCGTACGATCATCACTTCGATGCTGGTGGTCTTTGCTTCTTCCAGCACACTGACATTTGTCTGCCTGTCTTCCCAAGAGATTTGCTGGCGTTTTCAGAGGCAAAGCTGATGGAATCATTCCAGAAGTTGGGTGTGACATCTGTAGACACTCTATGTTTTGGAGGCATGTAACAGGGTTGGGAGGGCAACAGCTTTACAAACAAGTATCTTGGTATTCCTACAAATGTTTCTATCCTCAAACAGTCTCTGCTTCATTTGGAAAGAATGCTGGGCTCACAGAGCTCAGACAGTTTTGTATTTAAACGTTGATGTTGATTTTTGTGGAGAGGTGGCTCCACAAAAATAATCAAAGTTTTCTAGCATTACAGTATTAAACTGTATTTCTACCATTGCAGAGGGATTGGCTGGTGCCTGCTGAAAGAGCACTTTGGTTTTCTCAATGTTCAGTGAGAGCCCGAGCTTTTTTATGCTTCTTCAAAGATGTTTAGAATGGCTTGTACGTCTTCTTCTAATTGAGCACAGACTACATTATCATCAGCATGCTGGAGTTCTATAACAGATATTGTGATCTTGGTTTAGCTTTCAGTCTGCTGAGGTTAAATAGCTTGCCATCTGTCAGATAGATGATTTCCACTCCCACACTGGTGGGAAGCTTGCCATCAACAAAGTGCAGTATCATAGTTATGAAAATGGAAAATAAGGTTGGGGCAATAACCCTACTTGACACCTGATTCCACATAAATGCATCACTTTGGGAGCCAACATTTTCCAAGACTGTTGCCAGCATGTCAACATGGGCAAGCTGCAGGATGTTCACGAATTTGTCAGCGCATCCAATTTTTAGGAGGATGGTCCAGAGAGCACAGCAATTCACTGTGTTGAAAGCCTTTGTAAGGTCAATGAAAGCCATTTTGCTCCCTGCATTTTTCTTGGAGTTGTCGTGCAGTGAAGCGATCATGTCCACTGTTCCTCTGGGATTCAGGAAGGATGTCTTCTGAAATAGGTAGAAGGTGGTTTGCATGGATTTTTGTGACGATTTTCCCTGCAGAGGATAAAAGAGAGATACCTCAATAGTTTTCACAGTCTGTTCTTTCCCCCTTTTTTAAATGAATGGTGATGGTGGCATCCTTGAAGTCTGCTGGGATTTTCTTAGTCGTCCATACATTTTCAATGAGCTGGTGGAGTTGTTATGTCAGCTCAGGTCCACTCCCTTTAAAGATTTCAACAGGGATGCCATCAAGTTTTCAGGCTTTGTTAGTTTTTAATTGGTTGATGACTTTGCTGACTTCCTCCAAACTAGGCAGTGCTGCAAGCTCATCCCTGATATGTTTTTGTGGGAGTTCGGCCATGTTGGAGTTGCGGTTATTGCAGTTAAGAAGGCTAGTGCTCTTTGCAATGTAGTGCAATTGATTTCTTTATCCTTCAGAAGTTTGGTTTCATCTGATGAATGTAGAGTGCGTATGCCATGATTTGTGGACCATAGATGACCTTTGTGGCTTTAAAGAATCTTGGTGAATCATGCACATCTGCAAAGTGTTTGATTTCTTGAGCCTTTTTTCCCATCAGATGCTCTTGAGTTCTCCCATCCTTCTTTCGACCTCAGCTTTTGCACTAGCATAGATGTTTTTCTAAGCAGCACAGTTGGTGTCTCTCTGCCACATTTAGTAGGCATTCTGCCCATCCCACGACATCACTGGACTTCCAGCAGAGGCCCTGCCCACAAGTGGAGTGGAAGCACCATCCAATGCTTCCTTCTCAACAAAAGAGCCAGCCCATGTAGTCCAATGGAGTCAGCATGGATCCTTGCTGCTTGGGTGATGCTTCCCACATGTGATGGGGGAAGTATCATTGAGAAGGTGCTTTGTGTGGAGAGACAGATTCACCCCGTAGTCCCTCCTTTATTTTTTATTTTTTTTGGCTAAGCCAGGTGAAGCCTTGCCTTTGTGACAAGACCTCTAGACATGCATGTTCAGCCATCAAGACTTGATTTATGCTTTTCTTTGTTATCTATTTCATGCCATTTGTGGTATCTGTATGGCATTCACAGGATTAGATTTACCAATGAGACTAAAGAGATGTGTATGTCTGGACTACTTTAAAGGGGTTTCCTTTTGGGTTGTTGTAGGTTTTTTTTGGGCTATATGGCTATGGTCTAGAGGCATTCTCTCCCGACGTTTCACCTGCATCTATGGCAAGCATCCTCAGAGGTAGTGAGGTCTGTTGGAACTAGGAAAAAGGGTTTATATATCTGTGGAATGACCAGGGTGAGACAAAGGACTCTTGTCTGCTGGAGCTAGGTGTAAATGTTTCAACTGACCACCTTGATTAGCAGTGCCTAAAGCAAACTTTGGTTGAGAGGTGATTAGATGTCCTTGTTTGTTTCCTCTCTGTTGTTGTGCTGTTGTAATTTTAGAGTTTTTTAATACTGGTAGCCAGATTTCATTCATTTTCATGGTTTCCTCCTTTCTGTTGAAATTGTCCACATGCTTGTGGATTTCAATGGCTTCTCTGTGTAGTCTGACATGGTGGTTGTGAGAGTGGTCCAGCATTTCTGTGTTCTCAAATAATATGCTGCGTCCAGGTTGGTTCATCAGGTGCTCTGCTATGGCTGACTTCTCTGGTTGAAGTAGTCTGCAGTGCCTTTCATGTTCCTTGATCCGTGTTTGGGCAATGCTGCGTTTGGTGGTCCCTATGTAGACTTGTCCACAGCTGCATGGTACATGGTAGACTCTTGCAGAAGTTTCCTTTTGGTTACAAGCATTCAAAATCCAGGATACCCTATGCATTATCTCAGATGAAGTTGAGTGAATATCTGTTTTAGGAGGAGACTGTGAGCACAATAGTGGCCATGGGTATAGGGAGAATGTAATATAATATAATATAATATAATATAATATAACATAATATAACTACCTAAGAGTGTGGCGAAAGCTCCTTCCTTTTAAACCAGTGGTTCTTAACCTTCGGGTCGCCGACCACCACTGGGCCATGAGGACAAAAATCTGGTCTGCAAGTGTCCTTCCTCTTTATTTTATTTTATTTTATTTCCACTCCTTCCCTGTCGCTTACCAGCCTCGCCCCCTTGGATAGACTGCATCAACTTTAGATTATTAAATATGTCTGGACTACTGTATGTCTGGTGTCATCTGTACGCGGATGATGTCCAACTCTGTCACTCCTTTCCACCTGCTACTAAGGAGGCTGTCCAGGTCCTGAACCGGTGCTTGGCCGCTGTGACAGTCTGGATGAGGGCGAACAAATTGAAATTGAATCCAGACAAGACAGAGGTACTCCTGGTCAGTCGCAAGGCCGAACAGGGCATAGGGTTACAGCCTGTGTTGGATGGGGCCGCACTCCCCCTGAAGACGCAGGTTCGCAGCTTGGGTGTGACCCTGGACTCATCGCTGAGCCTGGAACCCCAGGTTTCAGCGGTGACCAGGGGAGCATTTGCACAGCTAAAGCTTGTGCGCCAGCTGCGCCCGTACCTTGGGAAGTCTGACTTGGCCACGGTAGTCCACGCTCTGGTTACATCCCATTTAGACTACTGCAACGCTCTCTACGTGGGGTTGCCTTTGAAGACAGCTCGGAAGCTCCAACTAGTCCAACGCTCGGCAGCCATGATTTTAACAGGAGCGGAGCGCAGGGAGCATACAACCCCCCTGTTGCGCCAACTCCACTGGCTACCGATCTGCTACCGGGCTGAATTCAAAGTGCTGGCGTTGGCCTTTAAAGCCCTAAACGGTTCCGGCCCAAGCTACCTATCTGACCGCATCTCTGCCTATGAACCCACCAGGACTTTGAGATCTTCCGGGGAGACCCTGCTCTCGATCCCGCCTGCTTCTCAAGCTCGGCTGGCGGGGACGAGAGATAGGGCCTTCTCGGTGGTGGCTCCTCGGCTGTGGAACGCCCTTCCTACAGACATTAGACTAGCACCATCTCTAATGGTATTCTGCAAAAAGGTGAAGACCTGGCTGTTTGTGCAGGCGTTTGAGTAATTTAGTGCAATCTGGTAATGGAACATAGGAACATAGATGAACCTGGACTACGCTTGGATGATGAGAAGATTGGGTACGGTTGTTTTTTGTAATAATTGTGCATTGTAATTGCTTATTGTTAATTTATGTGTTAAGTCAGTTGTTATATGTTGTATGGAACCACTGCTGTTTCTACTATTTTTACTGTTTGTGAACCGCTGTGAGTCGCCTTCGGGCTTGAGATACAGTGGTATATAAGCAAAGTAAATAAATAAATAAATAAATAAATAAATAATAAATATGGTTTTCTGTGGGCAAGCAGATGGCGACCACTGGGTGACATATGTTCTGTATCAGAAACTAGAGTTGATGTGGTCTGTCCAATGCAGTTTTAACTAGATTCTCATGTATATAGCTGTAAAATCAAGTAGTTTATAGCCTAAGGTGGCTGTGATTAATTGTGTTCCTGCCTTGCTGTGTGGCCAATGACACTGACATCTATGACCTATATAAAGACCAGAAGTGCCAGAGTAACTGCAACCTGTCTAAAGATGTACAGGTTCCTCAGTTCTGAGAAATACTTTTCAAACATTACTCAAAGCCTCAGTTTTTTGGCTTTTTGTCCCCGAATTTTCTTATTTCTATTTTTTTTCTTCCTGTGTATGCAGAGTGTCAGATGTCTAAGTCTTCTTATACAGGTTAGTCTAGGGGCTGAAGTGAAGAGAACTCAGTAAGGTCTGTGTGTATGTGTTTGTGTGCAAGGAAAATATCTAAAGTGTTTAAAAAGCCAAATCCAGAAAAGGGAAATTCCATCGCCTTCTCTTCCAGTCTCACGGGAGAAAAATAATTACTTGTGGAGAAAACTTTTCTCTTTCTGCTAGAATGTGAGCCCCAGTCAAGGACATATGCTAAACCACTCCTGAAACTAGGTACTACAGCAAACCAAATCAATGAAAACGAGAGTCAAAATATGCATAAACAACCAGTGCTACACAAACACACAAATGTTCATTTTGTTGAAAATTATCACCTGTCAGACTCAACCAAAGGGACTTACCATTAGGTGAGCTGCATTTGGCAAGACTTGCCTTTGAAAAGGAGTTCCTGAAATGCAATTAATTAGCGTTGTTAAGAATGCCTAAGACCTTCAAATGGAGAGAAATGCTTTGGGAGCGTTTTTTTTTTAAAAAAATTAAAGGAGAAAACAGCAAAATAATAAATCTCAACATGAATATCTCTGACTGAAGATGCCATTATTTCAGCTGTGATTAAAGGCTACAAGCAGCAAGAAACTGGAACAATAAACTTCCTCTGCGGCAGAGTACTGCTGATTTCTGACACACAATGAGGCCTCGGAGTTCATTAGCAATGGAGGCCCTAAAGAAAGAGAAGGAAAAAAAAAAGATTACGGAATGAATATGAAAATGACTTTCTGTTCACACATAGTTTAAATTATTAAAGTGGTATTTACAAATGCTCCTAGGATCTTTTGTTATCTCTCATTTGGCAAGAGCGACTTTTCTTCTTCTTTTTATATATAGAACTAATAAGTAAATTGCAAACACATATTATTCCTCACCACTCTCCACTTGCCTTCCCCCTACTGGCATCCAATCCACCAGAATTTTCTTCCATTCCCATTAATTGGTCCTTGGAGAGTCTCACTCTCATACCTTTGCAGTGACAGTCAGTGAACATTTCTTAGTAATACTGAGTCAGAGACCCTGTGATAGCTCACAAGTCACATATTGAACTGGAGCTGTACTACTCCCTGCCATGATGTTTAATGCATGAGGCTCTTAAAATGGTACCCGTGCAGTCATCGCGCCTTCTTGATTGTAAAAGAACTGGTTTCATGGGCTAGGCTGTCTCTGTGTTTATTAGGACGATGAAATGCATTTGATATACATTCTCTATCAAAATGGAATTGTTTATGACAAATTGTTATCTATTGCATGATTTCTTGGTATTTGAAGCTGCATGTTGAGCAAGCTGTTATATGAAAGTCTTCTTTATGCACATGTGTACACTAAAAATAGGAAAAAGCGTATTTCCAAAGGCACTATTTTTGTTAGAAACTTGCAGTTTGAGACTTCAAATATTAGAATCATAGAATCAAAGAGTTGGAAGAGACCTCATGGGCCATCCAGTCCAACCCCCTGCCAAGAAGCAGGAATATTGCATTCAAATCACCCCTGACAGATGGCCATCCAGCCCCTGTTTAAAAGCTTCCAAAGAAGGAGCCTCCACCACACTCCATGGCAGAGAGTTCCACTGCTGAACGGCTCTCACAGTCAGGAAGTTCTTCCTCATGTTCAGATGGAATCTCCTCTCTTGTAGTTTGAAGCCATTGTTCCACATCCTAATCTCCAGGGAAGCAGAAAACAAGCTTGCTCCCTCCTCCCTGTGGCTTCCTCTCACATATTTATACATGGCTATCATATCTCCTCTCAGCCTTCTCTTCTTCAGGCTAAACATGCCCAGCTCCTTAAGCCGCTCCTCATAGGGCTTGTTCTCCAGACCCTTGATCATTTTAGTCGCCCTCCTCTGGACACATTCCAGCTTGTCAATATCTCTCTTGAATTGTGGTGCCCAGAATTGGACACAATATTCCAGATGTGAATATTCCTTAAAATGACATTATATTTCTTCATGTGAAACAGTTACTTATTCTATGTTTTCAAATATCTATACTTGCATTATTAAATATGGAGTCTACAGTTAAGCAATTACACTTATTGCTGTGCTTCATTTATTTCTTGGCCACGGTAGTACACGCTCTGGTTACATCCTGTATAGACTACTGATAGGACATGGTTTCCAGGAGTTTGGATTGCATTTGTAAATCTTTTGCTGGACCTGTTCCATTTTGTTACTCTCCTTCATGAACTGCGATGCCCAGTTGGTCAGATCTAACCAAAGGAGAACAGAGTGTGGTTATAAAATCTATATAAACTGTGCTGTCGTGCGCTGGGCTCCTATTGTTGTTGTTCATTCGTTCAGTCGTCTCCGACTCTTCGTGACATCATAGAACAGCCCACGCCAGAGCTCCCTGTTGGCCGTCACCACCCCCAGCTCCTTCAAGGTCAGTCCAGTCACTTCAAGGATGCCATCCATCCATCTTGCCCTTGGTCAGCCCCTCTTCCTTTTACCTTCCACTTTCCCCAGCATAATTGTCTTCTCCAGGCTTTGCTGTCTCCTCATGATGTGGCCAAAGTACTTCAACTTTGTCTCTAGTATCCTTCCCTCCATTGAGCTGTCGGGCTTCATTTCCTGGAGGATGGACTGGTTGGATCTTCTCGCAGTCCAAGGCACTCTCAGAACTGTCCTCCAACACCACAGCTCAAAAGCATCTATCTTCCTTCGCCCAGCCTTCCCTAAGGTCCAGCTCTCACATCCGTAGGTTACTACAGGGAATACCATGGCTTTGACTATGCAGATCTTTGTTGCCAGTGTGATGTATCTACTCTTTACTATTTTATCGAGATTGGACATTGCTCTCCTCCCAAGAAGTAAGCGTCTTCTGATTTACTGGCCACAGCCTGCATCTGCAGTAATCTTTGCACCTAGAAATACAAAGTCTGTCACAACCTCCACATGACAGGGCTCCTATAAAAGACTATAAACAGGACTTAATTTCTGTAAGCCCAACGGGACGCTGGGGTTGCCTCAGAGAGAAGTTTTTTTTGGGATTTTCCTGAAAAGATGGGCTTCAAAGTCTTTAAAGATGCAACAAAATCTTTATTACTGAACAAATAACAAGGCTTCAACGATTGGATTCAAAGTTTTCTTAATAAACTGTTGGCTTTTTCGATCTTGCCCCCAAGGGCAGGCAACTGTTCCTTCACTGTTGGGAAAATCCTGGACCTCTCCCTGGGCAATCTGTCTTCTCTTCTGTTGGCATGGGGCCCCTACATCTGGTCCAATCTGCTTTATGGTTGCTGCGAAGGGCCCTTACCAAACAGAGACCTTTGTAGAACTTCCAGGAGGAGGAAGATGTTCACTTCCCAGTGATGGCTGGCTGAAGCGCTGTGGGACTGGATCCCTAGCAAGAGAGCTGAGAGGCTGTAAGTTCCTCAGCAAACTGTAAAGTCCCCAGCAAAAGCTGTGCTGAGACTGTATATCCTTGGCCAAGCTATGGGGCTATTTCTCCCCAGCCAAGCTGTAAACGATGAAGCCTTTCACAGGAAGTCCTGGTTTACGTCCTGTAAGAAAGACTTCTCTGTGTGGACTGACCTAAAATGGCTCCTATTCCCTCCAAAACCCAAAAAGGGTTTTGGAGGGCCACCTTTGCTGAAGGCCACCTTACTGAGATCTGCACGCATTATTCGCCGATACATCACACAATCCTAGACACTTGGGAAGTGTCCAATGTGTGACCCAATACAACAGCCAGCAGAGTGATCTTGTCTGCTGTGAACTCATCTTGTTGTGTTTCAAATAATAATAATAATCATCATCATCATCATCATCTCATTGTTGACTCATGTCATGCCAGGCTTAGCACAGGAGGCTAAACAGCTTGCTGGAGAAAAATCCTGCTGATCAGAAGGTCGGCAGTTTGAGCGCAGGTTGGGGTGAGCACCCACCATTATCCCCAGCTCACCTAGCAGGTTGAAAGCAGAATGCGAGTAGATAAAACAGGTACATTTTTTTGCGGGAAGATAATAAAGGCACTGTTAAGGACATCTATTGGAGGAAAACTCCTTGGCATGGAAGATGGAATGATAGCACCCCCTCCCTCCCCTGGCCAGACTTGAACACAGCCTTCAAGATGCCGGAAATAAGATGGGGAAAACTGCCTTTCCCTCTGTTTGTGTTGTCTGCCCTTGTTAATTTTATAATTGGCATTGAATATCTGCTGTATGTGTGCTCTGTGAGCCGCTCTGAGTCCATTTTGGGGTGAGAAGGGTGGGGTATAAATACTGCAAATAAATAAATAAATAAATAATGTTAGACTTGAGAGTTGGACATGTTTAACTTGGAAAAGAAATGACTCAGAAGTCATATTATAACTTTCTTTCAATATCTGAAGAGATGCTATAAAGAATGTGGCATGAGTATATTTTTTGCTGTTGCAGATGATAGAACCAAAACCAGTAAAATCAAATTATAAGAAAGAAGATTCTAAGGAAGCCATAATAACTTGATGATATGATATGTTTGAAAGTGAAATATACCCATTTGTATGATGGTGGGCATACCTTTGTTGGATGTGCGCACACTTTAAAGAGATTATATAGCTATCTCTCAGGGTGCATTGGTGGGAAGTCGGCTAGATGGTCTTTGGTCTTTTTAATTGTATTGTTGTATGTGCGCACACTTTAAAGATATTACGAGGGGTATTTTTTAAGTAAGGTCCGTTTGAACATAAGTACACAATGAAAGTTTATTTCAAAAAAGTAAATTTATTTTCAGAAAGTACATACTTCACTCTATTTTTTTGACATAGTTGCCAAATTTGTTCAAACACTTATCATACCTCTGAACCAATTTTAAAATACCCTCTTCATAAAAACTTGCTGCCTGCTCCGATAACCAAATCGTCTATAATCAAAGAAGGGCGACCGGAGCGGTCCTCATCATGGACGTTGTCTCGGCCATCTTTGAATTGTCATACCCACTTAAGCACTTTGCTTTCACTCATAACAGTATCACCGTATACTTCACAAATCTGTCGATGAATTTCTGCAGCAGGCAGGTTCCTTGCTGACAAAAACCGTATCACTGAGCGAATCTCAAATGCGGAGGGTGAGTTGATAGTCTTAAACATTTTTAAAGCACAGAACAGAACTGTACAGGTTAGCTACAGAGCGGAAACTGAGCACAGTTGTTTCCGAGGCATGCCGGTACACGATGCACATGCTCGTTGTGGTATGCGCACGAACTACTAGTGTCTACAACAAAACGGACCTTACTTAAAAAATACCCCTCGTATATAGCTACCTTTCAGGATGCATTGGTGGGAAGTAGGCTAGATGGTCTTTAGTCTTTTTAATGGTATGATTCAGTACTTAAAGTGCATTCTCATGGGGGACTGGATGATCTTCCAAAGCAGGAAGCCAAATCTTGGTCTAATGGATCTGTACATTGATCAAATCTAATGATACTTAGACCTAATTAATTCAATTGTTGATGGATTTTGGCTGGTCTGTTCCCACCATAGAATTAACCTTGCCTTCTTTCTTTTCATCATCCAGGAAAAAGACAGTTGTCTTACTGCTGCATCTTTTTTTTTTGTGGGACCACATAATTATGGGGTTTAGATTAATTCGAAACAGTATAAAAGCAGTTTTAAAACATAGAAATAAATATAAAAGTGCAACACGCAGATCCTTTACTGCATAATCAGCAACAACTGTTGTCAAAACCATCCCAAGAGCTGCAGCTACTGCTCTTTCCTTTTCGACGATGTTGCACTTTCTTACTTTGTAGTTTATCTTTTTTGCCTAAAATAAGAAGTCCCTAAAAAGGCTGAAAGTAAGAACACTATGTTCAAGAAAACGTAAAATGATACATTAACGACAATACAAAGCAAGTGCCAAAACATAACTAATTTAACCAAAAGCTTTTCAAAATCTGGCATCTTTCTTGATGCTCCTGAAAACCTAAAGCAAAGGGGCATGATGGGTTTCCCTGGAAACACAGTATAAAAGAGGGGGCAGAATTGGGAAAAAGTGCACTAAGAATTTGGCATTCGCGATATGTATAATTTGGGAACTAATGTGGGTTAACATATTAAACTATGAGCCATTTTCCCACTCTTGGAAATATTTTTGTAACTTACCGCACAGACTGTATCTGAAATGGATATTTAAGATCTGTTTAAGCATGTGGCAGGGAAAAAGAGAAATGGCCAGCAGAGGCTGAAACAGGGTATAGGGTTACAGCCTGTGTTGGATGGGGTTACACTCCCCCTGAAGACGCAGGTTAGCAGTCTGGGTGTGATCTTAGACTCATCACTGAGCCTGGAACCCCAGGTCTCGGCGGTGACCGGGGAGCATTCGCACAATTAAAGCTTGTGCACCAGCTGCGCCCGTACCTTGGGAAGTCTGACTTGGCCATGGTAGTCCACGCTGTCTTTACATCCCGTATAGACTACTGCAATGCTCTCTACGTGAAGACTGTCCGGAAGCTTCAACTGGTCCAACGGACAGCAGCCAGATTGCTAACTGGAGCGGCTCTCAGGGAACATACAACCCCCCTGTTGCACCATCTCCACTGGCTGCCAGTTTGCTACCGGGCACAATTCAAAGTGCTGGATTTAACCTTTAAAGACCTAAACGGTTCTGGCCCAACTTACCTGTCCGAACGTATCTCCCCTTACGAACCATCTAGAACTTTGAGATCGTCCGGAGAGGCTCTGCTCTTGGTCCCGCCTTCATCACAGGTATGCTTGGCGGGGACAAGAGACAGGGCCTTCTCAGCAGTGGCCCCCTGGCTATGGAACGCCCTCCCTAGAGAGATCAGATCTGCTCCTTCCCTTTTAACGTTTCGGAAGCAAGTCAAAACGTGGCTGTTTGAGCAACCATTCACAAACACAGAGTAACGGATATGGATAAATGATATAGGAATTCGATGATTGACGATGGAATTGGACAATGCTTTACAATAAGGAGACACCAATGATGTTATTTTATTTATTTATTTATTTATTTATTAACTTTATTTGTACCCCGCTAGCATCTCCCGAAGGACTCGATGTGGCTTACACGGGCCGAAGCCACAAAACACAATACAATAGAAAACATAACACAGCAATAAACAAAGCAAATCAAACAATTAAGCAAAATAACCACAATGACAATACATCAAGACACTATTAAAACTGGTTCGGCCAACGCAATGGGGTACAGGGTTAAAAGTGCTGAGATGGCAGGAGGAACGTAGGATTAAAAGTGCGGTGTGCAGCAACATTAGTTGTGCTAAAGTGCATCTAGGACTTGGGATGGGGATTCCTAATCTGCGAAGGCACATCGGAACAACCAAGTTTTTAGGTTCCTTCTGAAAACTGCCAGAGTAGGGGCCTGACGAAGCTCTTTTGGGAGGGCATTCCAAAGTCGGGGGGCCACCACAGAGAAGGCCCTGTCCCACGTCCCCACCAAGCGCGCTTGCGACGTAGGTGGGATCACGAGCAGGGCCTCCCCAGATGACCGGAGCGAGCGTGTGGGTTCGTAGATGGAGATGCGGTCACGCAGGTAGGGTGGTCCCAAACCGTTCAGGGCTTTGTAGGTGAGCACCTGCACCTTGAATTGGGCTCGGAAAATAAATGGCAGCCTATTTTTATTGCTGTTGTGGTTTATGTCATTGTAATGTTTTTAATTGTGTTGTGATACTATGTATACTGTTTTGTTGGAAACCGCCTTGAGTCGCCGATATAGCTGAGAAAGGCGGTAAATAAATAAATAAATAACAATAACAACAATAACAATAATAATAATAATTGTACACTAGAGATTAAAGTGCAGAGAAATGTTCTCCTTCCAGTCATTATTATGGAGCCCCTAGTGACACAATGGGTTAAAGCCTTGTACCAGCAGGACGGCTAACCCAAATGGTGGTGGTTCAAATCTGGGGGGCAGGGTGAGCTCCCACCTGTCAGCTCCAGCTTCTCATGTGGGAACATGAGAGAAGCCTCCCACAGGATGGTTAAACATCCAGGTATATCCTGAACAACATCCTTGCCCACACCAGAAATGACTTGCAGTTTCCCAAGTCACTCCTGACATGAAAAAACCCCATTATTATTATTATTATTATTATTATTATTATTATTATGTGTCTTTTATAACATTCAAAGGTCGCAGGTTCAAATCTGGGGAGCGGATCAAGGCAGAAGCAAACCATGGAGCTTGAGAAAATGACTATGTTTTAATTAGCTAGAATTTGTTGTGGCCATGGAGCACATTCTTCATTCATAGCTATCGAGGATTGTGCTTCTTCTTGTCTTTCTTAATTTTGAGGTTGTGTCAGGCCTTATAAATTCTTTAGCATGTGGCAGTGCACACTTCATTCATTTTGAACGCACAAATGTGCTTCCCCCCTACATTCTCCTTCTAAAACTTTACAAGCTGTTAAGTTTCCCATCCCTTCTGCTCCATTTCCTCACTAAAATTCCAGCACATTACATATAAATTGTTAAGCCAAACACCTGGCACATGAAGAATACAAACAAAGTTGAATGAGAAATGCAAAGCCAAAGGAGTAATATAAGTAACCTTGATAGTACTGTAAATGAAAGTTGGGGAAAGAGCCATATATCGCAAAAAAACCCCTAAAAACGAATCGAGTTTAGAAACAAATTTTTCCGTGTTTGGACAGCCCTACTAGAGATATTAGATCGGTTCCCTCTCTCCTGAATTTTCAAGAGAATTCCATAACAGCCTCTCCTATTCCTGGCAGCAGCCATTTTTGTCCTTCCTGATACTCAGTATCTGCTTCCTGAGACAGTTATGCTGTTTAGTGATAGGATCATGCTTGGCATTTATATAGCATACGTGACAGACAAAAGTGCAATGGATATGCACTCCTTATGAACCATCTAGGGCGTTAAGGTCTTCTGGGGAGGCCCTGGTCTCGCTCCCGCCTTCTTCGCAGATGCGTCTGGCGGGGAAGAGAGACAGGGCCTTCTCAGCGGTGGCCCCTCGACTGTGGAACGTCCTGCCTAGAGATTAGGGCTGTGCGGTTTCATTTCATAATTTCGTAATTCGTTAAAAATTCGGTTTTTTTTATAACGAAGCGATATTGAACCATTCAGGAGCAACTAAAAAATGAAACGAATTTTTCCAATTCGTTTCGTAATTGTTTCGGAATTGTTTTGTTATTGATTCGTTATTGATTCGTTATTGATTTGTAAATGTTTCGTTATTATTTCCGCATGTCTGCTGCAAGTTTTAGGGTTGCTGTTTGTTTTCTCAGTGAAAAAAAATATAATTATCACACCAACAGTCAACAACAGAGGGAGAGGGAAGCTTCAGAAGTTTTTTTAGCGTATTGCGCGATCGCGGCCGCCATTAACGAATCGATTCGTAATCGATTCGTAATTGTTTCGTAATTGTTTTATTATTTCCGAAATTTTGTAAATATCGAACTTTTTTAAAGGAAAATTTTGGAATTCTTTTAAATAACGAAACGCAAAAAACCCCTAAAAACGAGTTTAGAAACAAATTTTTCCGTGTTTGGACAGCCCTATTAGAGATATTAGATCGGTTCCCTCTCTCCTGAATTTTCAAAAAAAGGTGAAAACCTGGCTTTTTGAGCACGTCTTCCCAAATACGGCATAGCTAAACAGAATTATGGAACTACTTGATAACGCAAGGCAATAACAATTTGATCTGGAGATGCTCATGTTAATGTTTAAGGCTTTGTACAGTTTTTATATTTTTATATCATATGCTATTGTTTTTAACAGAATTTCTTGATTGTTTTTACTTGTTATAATTGTTGAGGCATCAAATGGTTGCCAATTTGTGAACTGCTCCAAGTCACCTCTGGGCTGAGCGGGGCGGTATATAAATATAATAAATAAATAAATAAATAATATGCCAATAATCCTTAAGCTTTTGCTTAGTATTGTTTCCAATTAATGCATATACTTATTCTCATTCACAAACACAAGGATACATCCCTGTGTATCCTATTGATTTTTGAATTGTTGGGTTTTTTATCTGAAGGATCATTTGTATTTGGACACTGTTCCTTCAATGCAGTATTGTGTCAAGAAGTTTATTACATTCTTGAATAAGTTGCAATCAAGGCGCCTTTATTACTTGGTTGTCTTTTTGTTGACTGGTACAATGGGAACAGGGCAATATGGTTCCCAAAAACAATGTTGTAGTCTGGCAAGCATCAGAGGATTTTTCTGAATGTTCAGAGGATGAAGGGGACAATAGGTTCCAAAATGAGGTGTCTGTTTTGTTTTTCGGAGGCTTATTTAGGCCACTTTTAGGAGATTTGGGAACTCATAGGCCATCTTAATTTTGCTTGCAGGGCAGTACCTCCTTTATAACGTGCTTTTGTGATCCATTTTCTGGTGTTCATAAACCTCATAATAGAATCTGGCTTACTAGGGGAATTAGGGAGGATTTTGCAGGAATCTCTTACCTGCTTTAACATAATTTCTTTCTGGAAGAAAAAAATGCCTGTTCACAATGCACTGAAAGTTGCTTTTGATACTATAGGATTCACGGGATTTGACATTTACTTTTATGGCCTGATGAATGAGCACTGCATGATTTGCTATTGGTCTCGATCTTTGGGGGGTTTCCCCCTATTTCTCCTCTGTCAAAGTGATAAATATGAAGTCATTTCAGATTTACTTTCTTAACTTCAGTCTTGTGTCCAGATAATGCTGAACATCATAGATAGTTACCAAGCAAACACTAGTTGTAACCCAGTGTTCCCTTTGGGGAGATAGAGTGGAATATAAATATAAATATATTATTATTATTATTATTATTATTATTATTATTATACTGACACAAAAACACAGTATGTCACAGCAAATGAGATCTATATGTTGGATTTTGTATCACAAAATCACAAGTTGAACACTTCCCAAGCGTCTAGGACCGTGTGATGTATTTTCGAATGATGCGCGCAGATCCAAGTAAGGTGGCCTTTTGCAGTTGACAGATTATGATTTTGTCAAAGTTTATTGTTTTCAAATGCCGGCTGAGATCTTTTGGCATGGCACCCAGTGCGCCAATGACCACTGGGACCACCTGTACTGGTTTATGCCAAAACCTTTGCAGTTCGATTTTGAGGTCTTGATAACGGCTGAGTTTTTCCTGTTGTTTTTCGTCAATTTGGCTATCACCTGGTATGGCAACATCAATAATCCAAACTTTTTTCTTGTCCACAATTGTGATGTTTGGTGTATTGTGTTCCAAAACTTTGTCAGTCTGGATTCCCACAGTATTTTTGCGTGTTCATTTTCCACTACCTTTGCAGGTTTGTGATTCCACCAATTCTTTACTTCTGGTAGGTGGTACTTTTGGCATAAGTTCCAGTGAATCATTTGGGCCACCCCTCGATGGGTGCCACCTTGTCGTGGCGGGGGGCTTAACTGCTCCAAGGATGCTGACAGTTGTGCTGGCATTAGTGTAACTAACAGCAGGTCCAACCAAGCCAGAGAGGTCTCAGCTGAGGAGTGGAACCAAGAGAATCTAACCCATTAGTACTATGGAGAAGCAAACCAAAATGAAGTCTATACTGGCTCGGTCGATGCCCAGGATAAAAAGGACTGCGGTGGATGCTGCTGATTCTGGACATCCATCGACAAGTGGGCTACAGAATCAAAATACAAATGAACGATCACAGAAGTGGCAGAAATATACAATGCCAGAAAACTGCACAACAACAACAACAACAACAACAACAACAACAACAACAACAAACCAGTGGCACAAACCAGTAAAGGTGGTCCCAGTGGTGATCGGCACACTGGGTGCAGTGTCTAAACAACCTGGCCTGAACTTAAACACAATTGGCACTGACAAATTTACCATCTGCCAGTTGCAGAATGCCACCTTACTGGGATCTGCACGCATTATTTGCCGATACATCATACAGTCCTAGACACTTGGGAAGTGTCCAACGTGTGATCCAATACAACAGCCAGAAGAGCGTCTGCTGTGGACACCTGAGACAAACATGTCATAGCATCTTGGGTTAAGGTGAGATTGAGGACCCTTCCACACAGCCCTATATCCCAAAATATCAAGGCAGAAAATCCCACAATATCTGCTTTGAACTGGGTGATCTGAGTCCACATTCAGATAATCTGGGATTTTCTGCCTTGATATTTTGGGATATAGGGCTTTGTGGAAGGTCCCAGAGTCTCAGGTCCACAAGCAGTCTTCAAAGAAGAGATATTTGATAGCAAAAACCGAGCTCTCATCAGAAACAACTAAAGAAATCATCTGACTGGAAGAGGATACCCCGCCAATCCCAGTTACTAGTTTTGTAAGTAAAAATAGATGACATGTACTGTCAAAGTAATGGCAAGTTTACCCAACAGGTATAATTGGTAGTTCTTCAGTATCACCAACCTTTGAACTGAACTTATTCTTTGCGATGAAAATTAATTTTAAAGCCCAAATTTCTTTGACTAAAGTGTCAGGAAAAATCAGCCTGAGTCTGAAGAAGCTCTGATCATGTCAGTCATGAGGTACAATCTGTCCATAATGAAATTATTATTAAATTCTATTAAAATGCTCATATTGTAGCCCATGGAAAGGGAGCAGAGAGAAGCCTTTAGCAGTTCAGAGGTGAGTATGTGTAGGTACGTGTGATCCCAGCAGAAGTCTGGGGGTTGTGGCCTGTGGGAAAAATGTGGGCTAGGGCAGAGGACCAATGTGCCAAGAATCATATAGGAAATCTGATTTCATCTACTCAAAAAGGTGAAGGTAGCAGTCTTTGCCCGAAACTTGATGGTATCTTATGCATGCAAAAATATCTTTATGAAAGTTGTTGGACATTTTTCTCTAATGTGCAGTGTGCCCACTCAGTTCAAGGGTGTGGGAGCAGAACTGTACACACGGTGCCATTGCATATTGTATATTCCTCTTCCTCTGCTGTGGTAGCACCAGAGGCGGCCCTAGGTATTTTCAACAGTAAGCAAACAGTATTTTGGCGCCCACCCCCAAACAATCACTGATATATATTTTCTGTTCGTCGTGGGAGTTCTGTGTGCCATATTTGGTTCAATTCCATCATTGGTGGAGTTCAGAATGCTCTTTGATTGTAGATGAACTATACATCCCATTAACTACAACTCGCTTATGTCATGGTCTATTTTCCCCCAAGAGCGCCCCTGGGCAAAATCAACTATACTGCAAATGCTTACTTTGCATAATGGGTTGAGCCGCCCCTGGGTAGCACATTCAGTTGTACAGCTTTGCTATTCTTGGTTTTCAGAACTGCCCCTGGTGTTACCTGGGGTACTGATTCAGAAAATTGCATTGGATAGATAATCTCTATTCTAGTTTCTTAGTTATATTATGATTTTCTATGTACGAGCACCTGGAGACTGGTATGTGGCATATGTTCTGTATCTCAGAAACTACAGCAGATAGAAGAAATCTGGTACCATTTTTGGAATCAGCCAGTCAAATATACCCAGAACCAGGTCTAACATTTGAGGCACTAAAATGTGTGTTGGCCAGTGTTATTCTACATGTGAATATTTTATTTATTTATTTAGAGCTTTTATCTCCCGTCCTTTCTCAACCTCTGTAGAGGGACTCAGGACGGCTAACAAAGTGATACCCCATGGCGCCCACATCAAAACATAAATATACAATTAACAGCAATGTAATAACTACAATATAAAACAGTATAAACAGTATAAAACCATATAAACAATATACAAACAGACAACAATAGTCAGGGGTCACCAATTTAAATAATTATCCAAGGGCAGTCCATCAGTTCTAAATAAGTCAACATGTCAGTCGGTCAGCCTATTCTCCAAAGCCCTGATCCCATAGCCAGGATTTTACTTGTTTCTGGAAGATCAAGAGGGATGCAGCAGATCTAATTTCACTTTGGAGGGAGTTCCACAGCCGGGAGGCCACCACAGAAAAGGCACTGTCTCTTGTCTTCGCCAGACGCGATTGTGACAATGAGCAGGGGCTCCTCAGATGATCTTAGGGCCCTAGGTAGACCGCAGTGGGAGATTCATCTAGACAAGTTCAATACCTTGAATAGAAAATGTGTGAAAATTATACCAAATGCTCCAGATCTTTTTATGTGTCAGATTTCAGTCTTGCAAGATTATTAATAGTGGAAATATTATAAGAATTGTAAGATCAATTTATGCCGGAAATCAACTGTTGTCTATGCAGCAATTATGTGTGCTTCAGAGTGATGGAGAATGCACCAGCACTTGAGGAAGATTCTGCTGGGTATTTTGCTTGCATCAATAAAAGAGACTCCCGTGAGTTATTTTACCCATATTATGTTAACAAGCTAAGCTCATTTTTTCTGATTTATTCATACAAAAATAATATATTCTTAAACCTCTCAAATATAGACAAGTGAATATTAATTATAAGTAGACTATACAATCTTCTCAATTACTCACATGCTAATGGATGAATCCCACATAAACACTTGCAAATCAGACTTGTTAATTGCATCCTTCACACTTGGTTAATAGACATTTGTTCTTTCTCCCACCCTGGACACTCCATAGGTTTATATATACACTTGCTTTAGCATCATCAGATCCTCTAAAGATTCCGGCTACAGATGCAGATGAAAGGTCAGGAGAAAATGCTGCTGGAACATGGCCATGCAGCCTGGAAACCACAAAACACTGCAATCATAAGTAATTTCACCGTAATAGAGACCTCTAACTGTATATTCATGAAGCACTAGAAGTGACATGCAATTTTAAGCAGGTTGGTTCTTTTTGGGAAGGATTTATCTAGGGTAGATCTCTGGGTGCAACCATAATTCTTGGGGGTAAGCTTTAGATAGTTAAGGGATCTCACTTTGGAGGACATCTAAAGAACTGCTACGTGCTTCAGATTTTCTCCCCTTCTACTGTATGCTAATTGTTCACAGAATAATAGAGTAATAGAGTTAGAAGAATCATAGAATCATAGAGTTGGAAGAGACCTCATGGGCCATCCAATCCAACCCCTTGCCAAGAAGCAGGAATATTGCATTCAAAGCACCCCTGACAGATGGCCATCCAGCCTCTGTTTAAAAGCTTACAAAGAAGGAGCCTCCACCACACTCCAGGGCAGAGAGTTCCACTGCTGAACAGCTCTCACAGTCAGTAAGTTCTTCCTAATGTTCAGATGGAATCTCCTTTCTTGTAGTTTGAAGCCATTGCTCTATGTCCTAGTCTCCAGGGAAGCAGAAAACAAGTTTGCTCCCTCCTCCCTATGACTTTCTCTCACATATTTATACATGGCTATCTTGTCTCTTCTCAGCCTGGGCCCGGGATCTAACCCTGCGGTACCCCACTAGTCACTTCTTTCCAGGATGAAGAGGAACCATTGGTGATCATCCTTTGGGTTCAGTCACTTAATCAATGACAAATGCACCTAACAGTTGTATTATCTAGCCCACATTGGACCTATTCCCTAGCCCACATTTTCCCCCAGGTGACACAGCACAGAGACTATTATGATAGGAAAACTTTGGTCAACTAAACTCAATCTGAACATCTAAAGCATCTTTCCAAGGCCTCCTGCTTGCTTGTCATAACAGTAAACCTTGTTCCTAACAGCAGAAAACTATGTACCTCCACCTGCAGAGTGAACTGGCGTCTCTTTTTTCTGACCCACAGCTTCCTCTTCCCATTATCTCCTCACTTCCTCTTTCTTTTCTGGTCAACGGATGTTAGTTACAGGGAGTGTAGTTTCCCCCCTTTCCAAGGAAGCTCATCTAAGACCTCTTCATGCATTACATGTAATCTCTGTCTAATGGGAAAAAACAAATGACAAGCTTGACAAATGGAATTGCTGCATACACCTCTGGCTAGAAAGCCGTCTGGAATGGATAAAGATAATTAGCTTCATATAAACAGAAACACAAGCAGTCTTAGAGCTGGAAAATGCACACAGTAAAAGGCACATGGTTGAAGACATGGCTTGCAGAAAATGCATACATCTGGGAAAATATATATTCAAATATGCATTGGTATTTTTTGCTTTTACAATCATGTATCAAAAGGGATATGATACATGCTGGGATTTTTTTTCTAACGGAAATTAATAGTATCCCAGTTGAGCAAAATATTTGTGCTAGTGTATTTTTGCTATGAACAGATCTCAACTAGAGCAACTGTGTTTGGACACCACAGATTAAGAAAGATATTAAGAATGTGGAATATGTGTCCAAAAGAGGGTAACCAAGATGATCAAAGACCTGGAATGATACCTTATGACGAACCTTTGAAGGGACTGGATATGTTTAGCTTGGAAAAGAGAAGATAGAGGTGATAGGATAGCTATCTATATAAATAAAAATGTAATGTTCATTTGTGGGATTAGCATAACTCAAAAACCACTAGACGAATTGCCTCCAAATTTGGCCTCAAGACACCTACTAACTCAAGGAGTGATCATGTCTCAAAAAAATGATTTTGTCATTTGAGAGTTGTAGTTGCTGGATTTATAGTTCACCTACAACCAAAGAGTATTCTGAACTCCACCAATGATGGAATTGAACCAAACGTGGCACACAGGACTCCCAAGACCAACAGAAAACATTAGAAGGGTTTGGTGGGCATTGACCTTGAGTTTGGGAGTTGTAGTTCACCTACATTCAGAGAGCACTGTGGACTCAAACAATGATGGATCTGGGCATTCCATGTGCCCAAATATGAACACAGATGGAGTTTGGGTGACATTTGAGAGTTGTAGTAACTGGGATTTATAGTTCACCTACAATCGAAGAGCATTCTGAACCCCACGAACGACAGAATTGGGGCACACTTCCCACACAGAACCCCCATGACCAACAGAAAATACTTAAGGCCATCCAGTCCAACTCCTTTCACCAGGGCAAAGGAACGTAATCAAAGCCCTCCTGACAAAGAGCCATTCAGCCATAGATATAGATAGATAAATATGATTCACACACAGAGAGATATAGTATCATAGATTTGAAAGGGATTGCTGCAAAGATTGCTGCAAAGGGTGGTGGACTTCTCCATTTTTGCAGGCCTTTAAACAGAGGTAGTTGGGTATTTCTTCATGGTAGGATTTAGACTAGATAAGCCATGTGGTCCCTTCCAACTCTAAAATTATGTTCTTTAATGGCTCTATGATTCTTCTTTGTGTTGGTGATAGCCACACAATTGATTTTGTACCAGAGGCCATTGTCTTGTAAGGAATCAAACTTCATCCCTACTCCAGCAATTTAAAATGCTGTTCCAGTAACTTATAAGAAATGAGGAGGTAACTTTCCAAATTCTGGCCTTAACTTAGATAATATTACATCTACTATGACATCCTGCTTCTTTGACACCATTATAACTGTACTGTAACCTTGAAAATGGACTCTCACTCATCTTTGACAGGATTTATTTAAACTCTTTTGCTGTTATCACTCACATTGCCATCTCGACTGTTCGTTCCCAAAACTTCTAATACAAAAAGCCAGGTACCTGAATAGGTTTAACTTGGCAGAATAGGGCAGGCTTATGCATTTTGGGTGAATCGCTATCTGTGTCTGCTTGATGGGTACCAGAAGTTCTCCATATCTGTTTTCCAGTGCCTCCCAAAAATGGGTGCACTGCCAAATGGGTGTTTTAATTCTGCATCTGAAAAAAATTGTTCTTTTTGGCCCATTCTTGGCAATGGGCCAAAGGAGCCTTTCCTTTCTTTCCTTCAAGGGAGCCTGGGTGTCAGCAACGGGGTAAAGAAAGCATCCTATCCAGCCCATTGTGGGGGAAGCGGACGACTTCCCACAGGCTCCTCCTCCATATCCTTCATTAAGACCTGGATTTGAAAAAGCATGAGTTACCACTCTTTCTGATTCTGTTTCTTTCCTTTCTGTTTGTAGAAAAGGAAGAGACCAGGTTTAATGCTTCTTAAAGCTGTTCTACTCTAGAGGAGAGGCAGGCACATGTGCTTCCTTTCCCAGCACCTGCACTGCAGGCCATGCAGCTTTCCAAGGCGTTTTAAGGAGGCCCAGGGATGGAAGAGCAATGACCTGGAGCTCAATGGAGCTCTCCTCCCTGGACTACCTTAAAAATCCCCTCTCTTGCCTGCAATCTCCTTTCTGTTTGGGGTTTTGCTTCCTTAAAGCAGTTTCTACTTTCTACTCTAGAGGAAAGATAGACTTCTCTTTCTGTTTGCTGGGATTACTATTATTATTAATTATTATTATCTTTTAGAATTTTTTATCAGAAGGAGAGGAAGGGAAGGAGAAAAGGAAACTAAAAGGGTGAAAGCTCTCAAATGCATGCACATTTACCCCACTCACCGTCCCTCAGGTCCCCAACTCCCAGTCAGTCCCACTAGATAAAAAGAATCAAGAAGATAAAGGGAAATAAAAAAGATTAAACTGCGATGCCCAATAGGGGAGGTGGAGCCGAGATTGGCTCCTGCTTGCTCTTGTTGTGGATGGGTTTTTATACCGGGAGGGCTCATACCGTTATGGGCTCCTAGAGGTACCTGTGCTGTCGCATGCTGGGCCTGTGCATATGACTGTAGACAGGACATAAATTCTGTGTGCCCAGCAGGACGCCGGGGCTGCCTCAGATTAAAGGCCCTTGGACCTCCCCAAAACAAAGTTTTGTAGAGGCTTAAAGTAAAGTAAAGTCCAACAAAGTTCTTTATTGATGAAAACAAACAGGTACTTTAAAGCTTTCTTAACAATCTATTGGCTCTTGCAATCTTGTTCACTGGGAACAGGCACTATCTTCATAACTGTATACTAACTAATGGGGAAATCCTTAACTTCTAATCTGGGTAGTCTGTACTTGCCTCTGTTGGCGTGGAGCTCCTGCACCCGGTACCAACTGCGTCTGGCTTCCGCTAGCGACCCTTACCAAGCAGAGCTTTGTAGACTTCCAGGGGAAAAGAAGGAGTTCAGGTTTCAGTGATGGCCAGCTGAAGTCCCTCAGCAAAGGAGCTGTAAGGCTGTATGATCCTCGACCAAGCTGTGGGCTGTATAACCCCGGCCAAGCTGTAGGCTGTATATCTCCCTGTCCAAGCCATAGAAGACAAAGCTTTCTACAGGAGCTCTTGGTTTCATGTCCTGTATGGAAAGCTGCTCTGTGTGGACTGACTCAAAAAGGCTCCTATTCCCTCCAAAACTCAAAAAGGGGCGGGACCAGGGAACTTAACTATAATTGACAGGTGGCTTGCCCTATGATTGCAAACTATAACAGGAAGCCACCCTGCTGCAAAATCCCAAGCCTGGGATTGCAAACAAACATTTAATGCAAAACAAACAAAATTGGAGCTCCTAGTACAGTTGTACCTGCACAGTACCAAAGGTATTGACTGTACTGGAAGAAAACAAATCCACACACAAGTCTACCCATAATAGGATACCTATTATGGGTAAATATTTCCAAAAAATTCCATTCCAGAAATTGCCCAGAACTTCAGCTATAATGCCATAGTATTTCTATTAGTTGCAATGGGAAGAAAAACCAAAGTATCATCTTCTTTGCAGCACTACAACTCTTACAAATTTAACCACATGTTGTTTTGAAAGATGAATTACTGTGATGTGTGGAAATAGTTAAGGGGTAAATTGTTAATTATTTCTCCACTGGCTGCTTTAAATTTAGTTTTGGAAAACTGTATAAGGTCTCTAATTAAGGGTTGGCTTGCTAGAGATTGGTCTATTTCTTCTCTTAAATACCAACTTTACCATTTGATCAGGAAGGAGATGCAGAAAAATAGGTTTGCTGTAGAAATCTGATCATTTGTTTTCTACACTGTGGATTTGACTTCAATGATTTATAATGATTTATAACTGGAAACTGTAAATAATATGCTAGGTGGAAGATTTGTAAGACTGTAATAGTGTTTTTTTAGGTTTTTTTTTTTTTTTACTAATTTCATTTAATTTGGAACACTGTCATTTGTTTGAATGAGAGATCACCAGTAAATCCCAGGTGCTGTAGGCTATTTCTTAAAGAAAGAACTGGCAAAAGCACCTCCGAATAATCCTTGTTCAAAAAACACCTGTGAAATCCATGAGGGCATCATAAGCCAACAGGTGACACATAGATACATTATGTGTGCGATTATATAATCAAGTTCAGTGTAGTTAATCTGCATTCTGAAACTTCATGTAGATGGGACTTAGGATCTGCAGAGAAATGCTGTCTCTTGGTCTCTCCGTGGTCCCAGGCATGTCTGGTGAGGCTATGAGAGAAAGCCTTCTTGGGCTCCATCTACACCGCCATATACTGTGGATTTCACTGATTTATAAGAACCTACACTGCCATATAATCAAGTTCAGTGTAGTTGATCTGCATTTTGAAACTTCATGGTATGGCAGTGAAGATGGGACTTAAGATCTGCAGAGAAAGGCTGTCTCTTGGTCTCTCCATAGTCCCAGGCATGTCTGGTGAGGCTATGAGAGAAAGCCTTCTTTGGCTCCATCTACTGCGGATTTCACTGGTTTATAAGAACCTATACTGCCATATAATTAAGTTTAGTGTAGTTGATCTATGTTTTGAAACTTCATGATATGACAGTGAAGA
Source organism: Anolis sagrei (assembly GCF_037176765.1). Classification (NCBI taxonomy): domain Eukaryota; kingdom Metazoa; phylum Chordata; class Lepidosauria; order Squamata; family Anolidae; genus Anolis; species Anolis sagrei. The sequence continues at coordinate 151,342,368 of NC_090021.1, forward strand.
TGGGGCTTAAGATCTGCAGAGAAAGGCTGTCTCTTGGTCTCACCATGATCCCGGGCATGTCTGGTGAGGTTATGAGAGAAAGCCTTCTTGGGCTACATCTACACCTCCCTTCTGTTTTTCCTATTTAAGGAAACTTTTGATATTAATGCAACTGGCCAATAAAGCTTTTAATGTGTAGTGTGTTGTTGTTCATTCGTTCAGTCGTCTCCGACTCTTCGTGACCTCATGGACCAGCCCACGCCAGAGCTCCCTGTCGGCCGTCACCACACCCAGCTCCTTCAAGGTCAGTCCAGTCACTTCAAGGATGCCATCCATCTATCTTGCCTTTGGTCAGCCCCTCTTCCTTTTGCCTTCCACTTTCCCCAGCATAATTGTCTTCTCTAGGCAATGTGTAGTGTAGTGTAGTATTTTTAATTCATTATATTTTAGCTGTCTTTTAATGCTCTTTCAAGCTTGTTTTTAATACTAAGCCTAACCCTAACTTGTTTTTAACTGTGGTTTTCTTTTTAACAAAGAAAATTTGTTTACAGCCCTTCCCATTTACTGGGATAAGAGGCACAAGACCCCTGTGAAAGTGAAAAACCATGAATGAATAACATGTTTTTGTTTACCTGAGAATCGCTAGGTCCTCTAGCACAATTATATGGTCAACTTCTGCTGAAAACAGACCATAAAATTGCACCAGAGGATCTAGCGATTCCTAGAACTGCATTATCCACAGAAATCTTCAGGTCCTTCCATGTGACTCTATGGTCAACTTCTACTAAAGATAACATTTTTTTCAATTCCATGAATAATCAAATCTGCAAAACTCAAACCTGCAAATGTAGCGAGTTGACTGTAATTGTATTTTCACTTTTCTGTGAACAGTTTTAAAATTGTGTTGTGCTTTTTGAGATGTTGAAGTCCACCTTGAAGAAAAAGTGAGATATAAACAAACAAATATTTCAGTCAGCAGTAAGGTATGCTTGACTACACCTTTCCGATGGTGTGAAAACTTTGGTGGCAAAACTAGATTTGTGTCTGTATTATGTCTGAGCTAGATTCAGTAGAATCTCAATAGAGTTGGCCTTTCAGATAGTATTTTGATGTGTTTAATTTCAATCTGGTGCCCTTTCATATTAAACATAGGTAGCATGTTGTCTTGTTGTTGTTGATATTGTTGTTGTTTGCTCTATATGTGTTGATTTTATTGCTGTATTATGTTGTCCGGGCTGGGCCCCATGTAAGCCGCACTGAGTCCCCATCGGGGAGATGGTGGCGGGATAGAAATAAAGATTATGATTATGATTATGATTATGATTATTATTATTGTAGTGCAGCACATATTTTTATGCTTATTGGCCCAATATCTACCACAAAGTAAAGACACTGTCTCTGAAAAAACATGGTAGTGTTCTCAGTAATTAGAAGGCCTCCAGATGTGTCATTTGGAGTATGCAATAATATTTGGAAATGCTTATATCAAACAAGGTCTGCATTTAATCAAATGTGAGATGGATTCCCTGCAATCTGTCTAGAAAATATCTTGCTCAATATAAATGACCCCATACTCCCATATGAATTTAGATGACAATTTAGAAGAAGCTATTTTTAAGTTGAGTAAAAATCCAGCTGAATTTAGCAAGTTTTAGTTTTCATTTGTTTCTGACAGATGCTTTAATTTATCCCACTAACATTTAGAGAATTTAAATTTGGCTACTATTTGAATTAATATTTGAATTAATAAAGGACTTTAACTTTTATTTAACATAGACTTACAAGCTATAAGTAGTGAAACATAAGCCTTAAATGTGTTTATTCAGAAATAAGTTCCACAGAGCGATGTGAACGCTGTGAAGTCATTATGCATAAGGTTTTTCATTTTTCTGAAACCGAATGATGGGCAAGAGATATTCCTATTAATTTGAGAAAGTAAAATCTCCTGCATCATTGCTTGAGGGTTAAGACAAAGCAAATGCAGTGAGAATGCATCTGAGTAAACACACAGAGTGCTGTGTATCTCCCCCAATGGATATAATTATTAGTTACATTAAAAACTCTTACTTTAGCCAGATCATTTCATTTATGACTATGCAAACAATCGAAATGACGGAACATTCTGGGTACTGAACAAAAGCAAAGCACCAGAGCCTGAACAGTTATTTTGGAAAGTAATTTGTTACAATTCAAAGTCCCAACAACAGTTATAAAATTATTCATTTTCCCATTATTGAAAAGTCATTGCAATAGTTATCTTTTATTTACACACATACACACACACATATGAAAGCTACACATATGAGTGCAGAACATATCTATGTAGCATGGACATACATCCGCTCAGTAAAATTCTAGTTACTTACACTTCAAATCAGTGAATTTATTCCTTATTACATAACTGTTGTAGTGGACATTGCAGCGATGACTTAGTTGGTTCAAAATGAAATAAATGTTGAAAGAAACATTACTTTATTTGATTCTTTGTTAAATGTTGGACATATCTTTTGTCCTTATTAAGTCTATTTCCAAGAAAAAACGTTCATTTTGCAATATGTTCTCCTTTCTTCATATACAGATTGCATAAAGAGGAGAGAGCTCACTGACCCCACCCTTTCTCCATTTAACTCCAGAGTTTTTAAATCACTTTGAAGTATGTACGACTGTATGGACATAGAAAGAACAGGAAAAGGTCAAGGGATACTCCCTCTGCATACCTTTCGTATACACTTGATAGAGAAAGAGCAATTTTTGAATAAGCAACATACCCCTTTACAATCAGTTTCCAGATTTTTGAAAGAAATGTATACATGAACATAATAATAATAATAATAATAATAATAATAATAATAATAATAAAACTTTATTTATACCCCGCTACCATCTCCCCAAGGGACTCAATGCGGCTTACATGAAGCCGAGCCCAAAGTACATCAACAGTAAAAGCAATAAGAAAACAATCAATACAACAGTTAAAATAAATCTAATAAACAAAAGTAAACAATAGACAGTAACAATAACAACAAGCATTAAAAACCTATGGCTGGGCCAAATGTAATTATTTAAAATTTACAAAATAATGCTGGACATGGACAAGGTAGGATATAACTGGGATAGAGTTTTCTGGTAGAGATGGGGCGTGCAGACAATCCTAAATCAGTGATAAAGTGCATTTAGTACTGTGTGGACAAATTATGGGTCAGTACTGAATCCTTCGACTTTTGGAAACTCCAGCAGAGAAAAGCAAGAAGTTAGAGGCATCACGATTGGATCTTTGTTAATTTACTCTTTGCTATTTAGTATACTATTTACCTGCTCAGACTTTATACATTTTTGTAAAACTAATTTCCAAATCATAACTAACTTTGTAGCAAGTTAAATATATGTATTATATTTTGTATTTGCATACCCTTCACATATGATTTTCTAATCTATATTTCTGCTGAGGTATTACCATATATCTATACCTAGATATATATGTACCTATGTGCAGAACAGCAGAGGAGGACTGCAATTTTAAACACACGTATGTGGAAATAATTGAAATCAGTGGCATTTAACTACAGTTCTACACAAAGAGAATTAGGTCCGAGTTGAAAATAGGAGGGACACTATCCCACCTGAAAAATATTTCATATACTTACATGTGCAGATTTCCTGTAGCTCCATAAAATTACTTTGGATTTGTGTTGTTTATTCATTTGACAGCTACTGAAAATGCCCCATTAAAATAACAAAACAAAATAAACACTGAATCACAAATAGTTTCTTTTCAAAAATGTAAGACAATGATGGAATAACGTGAACAACAGTCACTAAATTATTGAGCATTATGATGGTTGTAATGATGAGAATGAAGACAAGTCGGGGTTGTTTTTTTCTCTCTCCCCGTGATGACTATAGCAAAGAATGGGAAGTGAAAATATAGATTTCTGTTTAAAGCACCACTTCATTGTACTTTTCTGTGAGTCTTCACACTCAGCTGTTTCTCTTCCCTGCCGTGATGACAGTTTCGTATGTTAC
>NC_090021.1:152598869-152648869 GCF_037176765.1 Anolis sagrei
CAAAAGAGCAGCCAGACAACCAGCAAGAGGCCTTGGATGTAGCACAAGGTGATACTTACTTAGTCAGCCGTTCTTTTTTTTCTTATAGGTTTTTAAGTAAACCAAGAACTTATCACTTTCAGAATGAAAAGAGGAATTAAATTATCACATGGGTCATCTTTCCCAGAACTGCATTATTCTCTTTGCCAGCAACTTTGTGCAAAATAAAAAGTAAGATTTCCCCCCCAAACCCCTTCATGAGTTGGATGTCTATGAGTGTTTGAGGGAGAGGGAAGGGGGAGGGAGAGAGAAATTGAGTTATCCTTTTTTCCCTTCAAAGTGTGCTTCAAATGGAAAAGTCTCTTTTTACAGAAATCGTTTCAAATGCGTTGGTCAAAAAAGAAAAAGATTTTCAGTGTTGCATTCACCAAACACTTGTGGGGACTATTGGTTCATTAAAGACTATAATGTTGAATGCTGCAGGATAATATGTGAATATACTTTCAGATTGCATAGTTAATTTGGGAACAACTTATATGTTGATGCAGGTATAGGTTTTGAAGGCAGAAAATGTAGGAAATGCATTAATATTTATTTGTTGTTTTCTGCCTCTTGTTTAAACTTGTCTTTTGATATTAAAATCCAAATATTCAGCTCCTTTGTTTTTCTCAAGTGTGCCCAGAATTTAACAACTGAGATTTTGTTTCCTCTACCTGTGTATTTACTGAGCAATTCTAACACTCAGTGCGGAGGATAACACAAGAATTGTAATCCCAAACATGATCAAAAATTTAGTGTGACCAGATGGGGCAAACTTGAAAAACATTTTGACAGTCCTCTCTGTTTTGCAACAGGAAAGCCTATAGCCAGCCCTTTTGTTTGTTGGAAAAGGCAGAGCTCCGGCCATCCCAAGAGAAATGAGCAGGTGTGGCCATTTATAAACATGTCGACTTATATTGTAAACCAGCATAAAGAAAGTTTTGAATGTCGTGACAGGATCTGCCGAACACTTCATGTTTCATCCCAAATCCTGGTCATGCAAACGAGAGCTGGTCAAGCTTGCACTGAAATTTCAACCTCCCCAAACCTTTAAAGATCTTGTAATTTTTTTACTTAATTTTTCCCCCCTTTGTTCTATAGCATATGAATAGGTACCTTTTTGGTAATCCTTGCCTCTGGACATGCCCAGAATTCTTTCTCCTTCTAAGTGGCTAATAACAAAGCCGTTCTTCCTGTCTAACGATGAAAGGGTGGCAGTCAAGTTCTTTTTCTCAGATGGATTATGTAATTGGGGCATGTCATGGACAATTTTAAAAGTTGGAGTTCTGCTAATGCTTTCCTTGTTATGCAGAGCTGTATTTGCATTTATGTGAGTACATGGGTGCCGATGAATAAATATTATACATCTGCACCATGACGGTTGGAAAACAATTATGTTAAGACAAGACACGTGTAATTAATAGTCTGTGTCTCTCTATAACTTAATATAATGCAAAGAAAAGTGTAAAAATCAGTCCAGATTTTTAGGACAACAGTTGTCAAAAGAGGAAAATATGCTTTAGATGGCACTGTCAATTCTTTGCGTTCTGCAAGCCTTTAACTGGCTTCCTTTTATGGTTTCACAAATATGTATGCTCTAATTTGAAATGTTGAGTAGTTTTATAGACAGCGTAATCATTTTACCAATTGCACTGATGATTTCTCACATTCTAATTCACCTTCACAAATCCACAGCATCATTTTTGGCCAAAGTAATGTCAGTCCCTGACATCTGCGGCAACTACAAAAAGGACCCCCTAACGGCAGCTATTTTTATTTGCTTCTTAAGATCCAAAGGCTGCTGAAAGAACAATTGGATAAAGTTGAGGATTGTAGGCGTTTGATTTTCTTGTTCCTGTGAAATGAAACTTTAGTTCTTTTTCTTCTCATCCCCCGTTAAACCAGAAGTCTGTTAGGGGGGTATAGCTGTGTCAAAGCTGTTGGGATGCCACTGCTGATCACTTTAATTACTAGGACTAAGGAGGATAAAATTAAAAGTAGCACCATTGAAGCAGTGGAAGAAAGCTTGCTGAGACGTCGGTGAACTGTGAAATATAAAAATTGCATACAAATACTTTTTTTATGAGAGCAAAACAAGGAATTACATTATTTATTCTTGAAGAATTACCAAATAGTAGAAGCTTCATATGTGGTAGATGCTGAGACAATCATAAAGTCAGGGGAAAATTTTATAGGGGTAAAATGTATGTGAATTGTGGCAAAACATGAAAAATTTGCATTTTTTAAAAAGTGTGAAAACTGAAACATCAAGCAAGGACAATATAAATCAAAAAAATAAAAGAGGTGCTTAGAGGTTTTGGGAAAAATGTGGTTTTATTCTTTTTTTCAAACTGCAGATTTTGTTAAAGTGTTATAATGGGCCTTTCCTTTGTAGTTGTATCAAAGAAAAAAATTGTGTAATAGAGCCTATTCTTTTATTGCCCCAATTTTGTGCTTTTGAGGGTAAAATTTGATAGTATGTGAAAGATGTCTCAACTCCACATATTTTATCCCTTCTTCCTGGTAATGCTTTATATGATGTAATCTGTGACATCACTTCGTTTTGGAACCACGTAAGTGCAAGGGATCACAAGGACTATCTGGCCCAACCCTCTGCTCTCTTATCCACAACAGGAACAAAAACACTTTTGTAAGCTAATCATACAACCTCTGTTTAAAGACTTTCAAAAAGACTTCCTCAGAGACAGTCTGTTCTGCTGTTTAACAGCTCATAATTTCAGGAAGTCCTTTCTCACGTTTAGATGAAATCTTTGTGCTTATAATTTGAATCCATTAGTTCTTATCCTAGCTTCTGGAGCATCAAAAAGCAAGCTGACTCCATATTCTACATGATGTTCCATCAGATATTTGAAGATGGTGTGTATTTCACTGCCCACTCATTGATTGCCAGCAATGAGAAGGGAAAATATATAGCAGAATGTTGTGTGTTTGTGTTTCAGATTATAAAATTCAACTAAAGATTACTCATCTAAATCAAAATGAGCGTTTAAATTAATTGTGTCCTGTAGAGAAATTATCAGCCTAGTGTAAAATTCCTCAATAATTCTATTTTAATAAATACCCCATTTATATCTCTTGTTTAGTAAATGCCCCATTTATATATGTTGTTCACTAGTTTAGTCGATTGCCCCTTAATAATAATAATAATAATAATAATAATAATAATAATAACAAAGCTTTATTTCTAGACTGCCCTCTCTCCCCGAAGCGACTCAGAGTGGTTTACATACAAATAGGCAAACATTCAATGCCTCAAATAAGCACCAACATATCAAAACTAAATACAGAATAGTGCACAATAACAACAGTAAACTTATAATAAAAAAAATTAACAATTGAAATTAAAAACAAAATATAAACAATCCATTAGGACATAGTGAACTAGAACATGAGTAAACATTAAGATATATACCCTAAACAGCAATTAAAATACATTACATTAAAAATGGCTAGCACAGAAGTTCATTTAAAATATTACTTACTGACTTAGGCGATTCCTCGTAGTCCGAGGATGATGGTCCTCCAAGTGTACTATCCTGGTGGTGGGTCCATAGGTGACTATGGAGCCCTATTTGCATCTTCTCCTGCAGTGAGTGCATCGGTTTCCAGATGGAAGGCAGTCCTGGTTGGAGTTGGCTTGACGCGCCTTCCTCTTGGCACGTTTCTCTCTTTCACCCTCCATTTGTGCCTCTTCAAATTCTGCAGCACTGCTGGTCACCGCTGACCTCCAACTGGAACACTCAAGGGCCAGGGCTTCCCAGTTCCCAGTGTATATGCCACAGTTTTTAAGGTTGGCTTTGAGCCCTTCTTTAAATCTCTTTTCCTCTCCTCCAACATTCCGTTTTTCGTTCTTGAGTTTGGAGTAGAGCAACTGCTTTGGGAGACGGTGGTCGGCATCTGGACAACATGGCCAGTCCAGCAGAGTTGATGACGGAGAACCATCGCTTCACTGTATCGTAGCAGCTATATAGTACAATGGGTTAGCCAGCAATTCTAAAGATTTAAAGTGTCCTAGTCCTCCTCTTCTCCATATGCTAAAGTGCATAGGTGTGTCTTCAAAAGTTTCTTAAAGGAGAGGAGGGTGGAAGCTGTTTTTATTTCTTTAGGGAGGGAGTTCCAGAGACGGGGAGTGATCACGGAGAAGGCCCCCTTTCTCGTTTGCACCAGCTGAGCTTGTGACGGTGGTGGGACCAAGAGGAGGGCCTCCTCCCTTGACCACAGTGCAGGGGATGGTCTGTATAGGGAGATGTGATTAGACAAATAGCCTGGACCGGAACCATTTAGAGCTTTATAGGTAATGACTAGCATTTTGTATTTAACCCGGAAGTGGACCGGCAACCAGTAGAGCTGCTGCAGCATGGGAGTCATCCTCTCATGATACAGCGCTCCAGTTAGCAATCTAGCCACCGATCTCTGCACTAATTGTAGCTTCCAAACTATCTAACAAAAATGTTAGTTAGAAGCCCAAGGATGTATTGTATTAAACATGGTGCAATACAGTTCACTTGAAAGGGATGAAATGGAAGGCTAGAATTCAGGGTACAGACCTAGCAATTCATATGAGGTCTCAGACATCAATTATGTTTAAAGGAGAGAGTGGTAAACATGAGTAATAAGGACTTCATCAACACAATTTACCATCATATCCAGACTTTCTCTTTTTTGCAGAAATAGTCCTTCAAAAAAAGTGGGATTTGCAAGACTAAGGCCCCATCTACACTGCCATGTAATCTAGTTTCTGAATCTAGATTATCTGTTTTGAATTGGATTATATAGCAGTGTAGACTCATATAATACAGTTCAAATAAAATAATCTGGATTCAGAAACTGGATTATATGGCAGTGTATATCCAGCCTAACAGTAGCGAAGAGACTGCGTATGAATTGTCCTGCCTCCAACCTATATGGTCAATAAACACATATGATTTTTCTGTCAATGCCAGTTTATCCATTAAACTACACTATCAAGTATTCCTTGGCGAGTATAAAGTAGATTTGTTACATAATTAAATATTTAAGTCAGTGAGAGGTTTTTTTTTTGTTTCAGAATTTATTTTTGTTTATTTCCAGATACAATACTGTTTAATGTTACGAATCTGTTGGAAGTCCAGTGGGCCATGCAGGAATATGAACTCCAAATTGTAAACAGTATTGCTAAATATGGAGAATTGCAGTGAAACAGGGCTGATCTGTTGGTTTACTGGCCTTATATGAAGCAGAGTTTTTGTTTGTGGTAGAAACAGGAATTTTCAGGTTTAATACATGGTGTACTTTGGCAAATATATATTTTGAGGAAACTGTTACTGTGTCAGTCTTGGAGCGGGTGGGGGAGAAAGAAAGCGAACAAAGCAAATATGCAATTCGGCTGGAAAGCTCCAAGGCCTAGGAGAAATTGTCTTTATGGTGTTAGGACATTAGGAGAAAAGTAAATTGAGGCAATCTGATAGGGAAGCAGAATTCTGTCAATCAGGCTCAAGATACTGTGCTGTGTCCATATACTTTGTTTACTGTAGGGTTTTATGAGTTGTAACCTGCCCATGCAAGCTGTTAATGAAGCTAAATCTTACTGCTTGAGGATTGAATTACAGCACACCTCTGGGCTAATGGTTATAAACAGAAAGTCCCATTAGGCCTGCATTCTGATTCGTGCATTTGCATTTTTCCTATTGTACTAAGAACAATGATGGGTAAATAGCTACAAACAAACAATTTACATGGAAATGGGTAAAATGTACCTAATTAGTATTTTGAGTTTGTTTTATTAATTACTGCTCAAGCTAAATAGCAGGACTCTTAATAAGAAGTATCAAGTGTGGATTATTCCGTATCTGCTATTCCGTGTAAGAAAATTAACTTTCTGGCGTTGATTTTGCAGGCCTGTTCAAATGTGTTCCGTGTCCTTAATGTCATTCAAAAGTGTTGTAGGATGCATACCTAAAATCATGCTTGTTACTGACAACACATTTAGTAAATATTTCATAATTGGGTAAAATTCATTATTCACTTGCAGAATTGTCCATACTCCTTCTGCTCAGTTGTGGCTCTCACTGCATCTAGTTTCCATTCCAATTGACCGCCTTCCGTTGTTGTTGTTGTTGTTGTTGTTGTGTGTGTGTGTGTGTGTATACACACACACACACATTCTCAGCTTCCATGTTCTCCATTCCTTCACTGCAATGACAGGATCCTACTCATCTTTTCATCTCTTCCATGACAATTGTGGGTTTGTCCGATGCTTCTGGGTCTCTGGGCTCAACGCCAAGTCAAGGAATACCCCAAACTGTGGAGCTGTGTCTTCAGGGGAGTGTAATCCCATGTAAAACAGTCTGGATCCCTATTTCCTCATCTGCCTTCCAACTGACTAAGACTGGATCTACACTGCCCTATATCCCAGGATCTGATCCCAGATTATCTGCTTTGAACTGAATTATATGAGCCTATGCTGTCAGATAATCTGGGATAAGCATATAATCCGGGATCAGATCCTGGGATATTGGGAAGTATAGATCCAGACTAGGTGGAACTCTGTCTTGTCTGGATCCTGTCAGTCCAGTCAATTCCTGATGACAGGTGGTGATTTAGGACCAGGACAGCCTCCTTAGCTTTGGGTGGAAAGAAGTCATAGAGCTGAGTGTTATCTGCATATTGATGACTTCTCCCAGCAGTTTTGATATATGAGGACAAAAATTTCATTGGCCCTTTTATGCACCGCAGTCAGAATCTGGCTGTACCCAGATCTTTTTCTAAGATTAATTTTATTGCTGGATTATTAGAAAAAGTAGCTCAGATTAGAAATGTATGTAGCTTAGTTTTTAAATTCAGTTTCACTTAATAGTTTGAAATGCTCAGATGACAGTAATTTCCTTCTTCATGTTTGTCACAGGAGAAAAATGTTTGAGATTCATTTTTGTAACTTTAAAATATGGATTGATACCTTCATTTCAAAAATGTCTGTGAAGCAATACCGCAGTGCAGTCAGCCTTCCACATTTGCTAAAGTTAGGGGCACATGACCCCTGTGAAGGTGAAAAATTACAAATAAAAATCTAGGTTTTTCAGCACAACTCCACAACTCTGTGGTCAATCTCTACACTGAGTCATACCTAGCAATTCCTAGAGAGAGATGTAATCAAATTTGCGGCAATCAAATCAACAAAAGTCAAACCCATAAAATGTAGAGAGGCAACTGTATATTCACGTATCAGTATATATTAGAGAAGGGCAAACAAGATGGTAAAAGGTAAACCCCAGAGACCTTTCCCTTTTCTGTGGGAAAGGTCCTACCAATAGTATACTATTTGGCTGAACCCATCTGTGGTGAAGTGTGAATTTTAATCTACAGTTATGTATAATAATAGGTGTTTAAAAGGGTAAGTATTTAAACTTGCATAATTGGGGGCATGGTAGCCAGCTTAGCTCACTCTGAGCTGAGTTGCCATGGAAAAAGGGGCGGACCCAACTGCCAGTGCTGCAGGGCAGCCATTTTAAAACGGTCAGTCTGTAGTCAGCGAACTACAGGGAAGGCTGGTTCTGTTGTGTGTTGAGAACCAGTAAGATAGTCTGTAGTCTAAGAACTACAGGGAAAGGCTGATTCTACCGTGTTAAGAATCAGGAAGGTTTTGGCTTTTAGCCTGTGTAGTTTAGATGGGTCGAGTTGACTTATTTATATTATTGGTCAGTGTAAGAGCAAAAGGGGGAGAGAACCCTAATAAGAATCTTTACTGCAACAGAAACAACATAAGGAAAGAATAAGCTTGTACCTGAAGTAACCTGTTAAAGAAAGAAACATATTTTGAAGGAAGATAAGTTTAAAACCTGTTTAACGAAAGGAACAGTCCTCTTAAGAGTTGTTTTAGGAAATGTTATAAATGTAACCTCTGAAGAAATGTGCCTCTAAGAGTTAAGAAACATTGAAACCGTCAAGCTTCTTCTATACTTCAATAAACTTGTTACAGTTTCTTCTAAAGCCAAATCTCTGTTACAAATACTTTCAAGTTAAGCCGCGCTACACATTGAAGAAAGACCAAATCAATATTACAAGCTATTAGTTGTGTTATCAATTTAATAAGTCCTTACAAAGTGGTGGCTCCTTTACAAACTTTTACAAATTGGTGGCACCGTTACAAACTGGGTGCCATCTTTGCACCATCATACTTCCCTCAACGTCCCTGTCATCTGACAATCTGCTAACCCTCCACTCTCACAATCCAGAAAACCAGACTGAATAGAAAGATGTTAGAGCCCATAAAACTCCTTATGAACTCCATGCTGAGGCTAGTTGAAACCAGATTGTAGTTGGGTATAAAAAAGGCATCCCTACCAACTATTTCCTGGAAATGGAGAGTCAATAGATGAGGCAGGTTTTAGGATGAGGGGGAGGAAAGGAGACTTGATAATTGGTCAACCAAGTCTCTTTAGCAAAGCACCTTTGGCCAGGACAATGACATACTAGAAAGTAGGTATTCCTTATGGCTCCCACTTTATCCTAGGAACATCTTAATATCTTGCCTAGATTAAGAAAGTTAACAATCCATGGAGGAACAGCAAGGATCATCTGGCCTAGTGCTCCTGGTCAGTATCATTCCTGGTCAAGATAGATCGGATTTATCCCATATCCATACAAGAGCTATTTAAAGAAAGCAAGAGTAGCAGAGAGTCCTTGGATTTGGATGCATAATCAGTATTTGAGAGGAGTAAGTGGCAAGATTGCCTGATATCAATGCACATGCCTTAATCTCCTTTGTCATTGGATGTGGGAAAATTGCTATGACCATGAGGATGGGCATGTCAGGGAAGACATGTATGCACTTGGCTGTTTGTTTTGCCTTGTGCCTCGGCCTGTAATTGTGGATAGTAAATTGTTCATGCAATCCCTGTGGTTGTAGTAGAGTGCTTGAGCAATACAAGAGGCATCAGATGGGGATGAATGGCTCGGCTGTATGGGGAGATACTGTTTGGAGGGGAAGAGTGTTAGAACAGGGCAGTCCAGACAAAACACAAATGGTATTTATATGTGTGTATATACACAAACATACATACGTATGTGTGCACACACATCAAAAGGCATGAAGAGGAGTCATGGGTGCTAGTTGCAGCAGTTCCATACCAGGCCTCATATTTCCAGGCCATTCAGTGGTCCTTAAAGGCTCTCCCATGTATCTCTCAGTGTATTGTGCAGTTAAATGCTAGTGGGACTGTTTGGTTTGAACTGTGAATTTTATTATTGTTTATTACCATTACTTTTACTGTTTATTTCAAGGTTTTAAAATTAGTTGTATATTACCAAGCAACTGCTTACTATAAAAGGCAACTTTTACATATATCCAGTCCATCAGCCACTTGTATTTCCCCTTCCCTTGCATAGTGTTTGGGAAGGGCTTTATGCCACCACTTCAGTTGTTGGAAGGGAGTTGGGAATCTGTTAGCCTGTGTCTGCAAAAAAAAAAAAAAAACCCCACAAAAACAAAAAAGCCCTGTGAGATCAATGTGGATTAAATGCATGAAGAAGAAAATGTCATGCATTTGTTTCTTCTTTGTGATGCCCCTGTCGTTTAGCTGAGCCTTGCAGTTCAGGTCACCCAAGCAGGTCAATTTAACCTATTGGTTGTCTTCATACTGATAGCAACATACTCATTTCTTACTCATGCTTTTGCCCTGTTTCAGTCAGTATGTTTCCTCATTGGCCACTTCTACTAACAGAGTATTCTGCCAGTATATCTGAGATATATTCCACAGCCCCTGAAATATCTGTCATGTCAACTGCATATCTTGCATTTTTCAATAGCTTTGAATTTATGTTGCGTCTTGTGGTCCCTTCCTCCACAACCTGATGCCCTCCAGATTTGTTGAATAGTAAGATTATGGGAATCATAGTCTAGCATATATAGTCTAGCAAAGAAGCAGGTTGGAAAAGGCTACTCCAGGTTCTTAGCAGATAAATCTCAACTTTTGCTCTTAGCAACTTTTCTAAGTAGCTGTATAAGACTATAAATGTTTGTAGTACTCATGTGCATATTAAGGAACACTGCTAAATTTAATAATTCTCTTGTATACAAAAAAACAGGAAAAACTATAATGTGATCCCATTTGAGGTTGCGACCCACATTATAAGGCACTTTGATATAGACCAGACTTGAACAACCTGTGACCCTGCCAGTCTTTGGGCCTCCAACTCCCAGAAACCTTGGTCATTTTGTCCAGTGGTCAGGAATTCTGGGAGCGAAAGTCCAAAACATATGGAGGGCCACAGGTTGTGAAGGCCTGATACAGACCATCAGTCTATTCTGGGGTGGTATCGTTCACACTTTGATACAACTTATGTGAGCAATTTATACAATTGAATGGAAAATATAATCATGCCATTGGGTTGCTGTGAGTTTTCCAGGCTGTATGGCTATGTTTCAGATGCATTCTCTCCTGATGTTTCACGCACAGGCATCCTTAGAGGTTCTGAGGTCTGAGGATGCCTGCCATGGATGTGGGCGAAACGTCAGGAGAGAACTCTTCTGGAATATGGCCATACAGCCCGGGAAACTCACAGCAATCCAGTAATTTCGGCCATGAAACCCTTCAACAACACAGCTCTACCACTATTGGATCAACTATGTGATAGAATATATGGTTAATTGGTTGTTTCCATTCACCCCCAGTTAATATCTGGAAAATAGGAACAGGTTTCTTGAGGAAGGACTTAAGAGAACCGTGAATTTTTCACTTTTTGTGTCAAGCTTGGCAGCTATCTATTAATTGTGTGGACATTTTTATCCCATCATTCCTCCATGAAGTACAAAGAAAACTACGGTATATGGAGTCCTATAAATGGTTTGCATTCAAGCATTGGTCAAATCCTGACCTGTGCAATTTCTGAGATCAAGTGCATCCTGATATTGCTGTCACATATTTTCAATTCATCTCCCAGTACATAGTTGTTTCTCCAAAGTGGGAAGATCTTAATACTCCAAGCAGTCGTTAATTTAAGTTATCTGATTCAAAAGAAGTTGCTGGGGGGTGGGGGGAGCGGGAGAGAGAAACCCAGTTCAATATGTTTCCAGTTTGCATCCGTATGTCCTCAGGCAAACAACTCTACTGGAACTCCTTCCTCATAAACTGTTAGAACTATAATTCTTCTCATTTATGATTTGCCTATGTACATCTCCTTTCTTGGGTCTGTGAACACTTTGAAATCAATAGGATTTAAGAGTACTGTACGCTTGACTGTGGCCATAAAGTATGGGTACCTGTCAACGTCAGATTATGTTTTGAAAACCATTCCATTTTTAAAAATCTGATACAATAATTGGGAAACTGTATGATGGGGGTTGAACTGATTCCTGGATAACTCTAAAAGTGTGTTGTTGACACCCAACTGATATGGAGCTTCCTATTTATAACATGGGCCAAGCACCATGCTGTAAACCATTTACTATCATGATGATCAGATTGAGAATGAAATTGCATTTCTGTCAATTACTGAGTTGGCAACTGTTCAATATATCTTAGCAGCAAGATGAAGAACGGCGTCGGCAGCTGAGAGAGAGAGCTCGTCAGCTAATAGCAGAAGCTCGATCTGGAGTGAAGATGTCAGAACTTCCCAGCTACAGTGAAATGGCTGCAGAAAAGTTGAAAGAAAGGTCAATGGCATCTGGAGGTGAGTTAAGGAACCTCATATCTCATTCCTATGGCAACCCAGAAACCCGAGGAAGACCTTTTTGAAATTTACTTTTATTCAGACTTCAAAATGATCGCACAGGTAATTGTTGTTCACCAAAAACACATATCTACAGATAGGTGCCATACCTTATAATTCCATGCAGTCAAAAGACTAGTGCTTCACCTTGCAACTTGAATAAAAAATGTTAAGCCAAAGTTAAGATGTAGCTAAAATTAGAGCATCTCCACTTGCCCACCTGCCTATTCAGGGAGCCAACATACACTTGGGAATCAGGAATGGCCCAGAATTCCTATTTAGAATAGCAGTTGTCAGGCTCACCTTCCTGGTATGCCCTAATTTGTGTTTAAAACTGCAGACTACACTAGGCAAATTGATATCCTTGTGGTAGGCTCATTCAATTCCCTATCAATGTGCTAAATATATTTTCCGTTTCAATTTGTATTATTTTCATTTTTCCATTTTCTGTGCTAACTTGATTTTTCTTTTACCTCTTATCTCTACATTTGAATTCAGTAGAATTTGCAGATTGCCAGATATATTCGTGTATGAGTCAACTTCATGTATAAATTGAGAGCAGATTTTGCAGGCCAAAATTAAGAATTTTGCTGTGATACTAGTATAAATAAAAGTTAGGAGCATATAACAAAACAAATATTTGAAATGCATAGAGGGAACATTCATAGGGAGGGGAAAGAGAAAGAAAGGGTCTTCTTATTTGAGGGGTTACAATTTGGGGAGTGTAAATTGCATTGCTCATCTTAAAAAGTCTACAGCTATACAAATGTAGATAGGGAAAGACATGTAAATGGGGAAAAAAAGAACTAGAATTCACCCTGAAAAGATGGGGGAGGGCAAAGAAAGCAACCCACTGTTGTTAGGGACGCCCTGAGTCCTCACAGGGAGATAGGGATGAATATATTATATAGGGGTGAATAATTATTATTATTATTATTATTATTATTATTATTATTATTATTATCACAGTGACAAAAGGCAGAAACAAGAAGCCCCTGTTGGCATAGTATGGCCTGGAAACATACCCCTCCCTTTCCTAAACCAGAGAGAGGAAAGGCAGCCCTCCCTCTTTCCTCCATCGTTTTCTTTCTTCAGCCCAAGCAGTGTTGCCAGATGCCAAAGAATATAGTATGCTTACCATTTCGGCACTTGTGGCGTGGAATGGTGGAGGCCATTTTTAATAGGGGCTTGTGAATAAGCCTCACCTGCCAAGCCTTGCAAGGCTTATAGAGTAAGCCCTATGAAAAATTGCCGTGGTCATTTTACTTCCCCTCAAATTGGAGGGGAGCACAGAGTTCATCGACATGTTTTTCCAGAATTGACCCAGTATAAGTCAGCCCAGGTTTTTGAGTCAATTTTTGTCGTTAAGTTTTACTTATGTACAGTACATTCTCTTTGTATACAATATATTCTCTTTGACAAGTAGTCATTTTGTGCCACCCATTAAATTGCTAAGCAAAACCAAATATTATTCTTTTATTTCTACCTTCAGACTAAGTCTTACCTTCATTGAATTTGTAAGCACCCTCAAAGATAATTTTTCATTTGGCACAAGTACAAAATGTCAGATAGCTTCCCTATGGTCTCTTTATGTCTTTTTTTTTTCTTCAACAAGAAAAAAGGCTGGGGTTTATTTAGCATTTTTGGAAAGAGCAAGAACAACATTTCTCCACCAAACCTCATAAATATTTGATTTATCAACTATCTGTAGTTGTACATTTTACACCAAGAAATCTATTTTCAAATATGCATATAACACTATGTAACAAAAATTGACTTTTTTTCTCTTTCTGGTTTGAATGTGTTGTTTCCTGTTTAATTGTGTGGTACTTACTTTGAAAGTAGTTACTATACACCAAAAACTTCATTTTTGTGGCTGCCAAAAACTACGTTGAATTGGTCGAGACTGTATGAGATATTCATTGAAAAACTAGAGCCAAATGTGCTGCCAGATGTCCTGCAAAAACAAAGTTTTTGCACTTTAATAAAGCCTTTCAATGTTTTTATGATAGAACCAATTAGAAAGTGACAGTTATAACCCAGGGACAAAAATCATGTTACATAGTGTAACCAAATACATTTGCCAGAGAGGAGTTATTTGCTTCTTCTTCCTAGCTACTTGCTAGCAGCAAACTTGAGTTTACCTCTCCATAGTGTGTGAAATGAACATTTTATGCAGTAAAGCTTGTTATTAAATTTTAGTATCTGACTGAAATCCAACTAGGTTCCATCTGGTGGTGGTAGCCTTCCATCAGAGGAATGTGAAGGCAATTTTCAGTAGTTTCACTGGGGTCACTGCACTATTTCATATCTCTTAATCTGCTGCTCTAGGAGATCCCCCAACCTACTTAAACTTCTGCTTTCCGCAAGAGATGGAAACTCATTGGATCACATTCTTTTCTTGGGCATGGCATTTTTCCCTACCAGTAAAAATACTAGTGGTTGTGTGGACTTTCATTGGGGAAATTGGGGAAATAAGGGAAATGTTGCCCCTCCACAGCCTTGATTTCCTCTTGCAGAACGCAGGGAAGCCTTTTGCGGGTCATGTTTGACCCATGGACCATAGGTTGTACAGGCCTCATTTAGTCCATGCACTCTTTATAGGACACTAGGAAAAAACTGAGTTAGATCCTGTAGTCAGGAATACTAAAAGGGAAAGAAGCCATGATGGATGGGAGTTTCTGAAAAGTGAGATATTAAAGGCACAATTTCAAACAGTTCAAATGAGGATTGACAACAGGCAGTGTCTAAAAAAACCAGAATGGATGTCTTAAGATCCTTTCAGTTGAGGGACAGGTACAGAACATAGAAAAAAAGGACAAATCATAAAAGAGGAATTCACATAAATAGCCAGCATGTGTAGGGAGAAAGTTAGAAACAGCAAAGCGCAGAATGAGCTCAGCCTTGTTAGAAAGGATAAAAAAAATATAAGGGCTTTTTTGCTTATGTCCATGGCAAAAGGAAGAAATGGTAGAGTCACTGGATACAGGTGATGGTGAAATGCTAACGGGATAGAGAAAAGACAGAACTACTCAATGTCTCCTTTGCCTCAGTCTTCTCCCAAAAAGTTAACAGTGCTCAACTTGGAGATAAAGAAGCAGATGATGAAGTAGGGGAAATGCAGCTTAAACAAATAAGAAGGCAATATAGGAATATCTGGCTCCAGAGCCAGTCGGTTATATCCAAAGGTATTGAAAGCACTAGCAAAAGTAATTTCAGAACTATTTGAGAAAACCTGGAAAACAGGAGAAGTTCAGGTAGTCTGAAGGAAGGGGAATGTTGTTCACCATCTTCAAAAGCAGAGAAAGGGGACCCAGAATTTATTTATTATATATTTATTTACAGTATTTATATTCCACCCTTCTCACCCCGCAGGGGACTCAGGGCAGATTACAATGCACATGTACATGGCAAACATTCAGTGCCATAGACACACAACATATATAGACAGACACAGAGGCTATTTAACATTCCAGCTTTTTCATGAGACTATTCTGGCCACCAGGGGAGCTGTTGCTTCACTGTCCATTTGTGACAGTAATGAAGTACTTCCTCATTCTTTGCATGCTTGCTGGAGATTTTTATGGCATCATAAATTAGCCTCCCTGCATAAGTAGTACCTAAATTTCCTACTTGACAGATGCAACTGTCTTTCGGGCGGTAAAGGTTGACAGCAAACTACGCAAATTGGTCGGAAGCTCACTCCGACCCTGGCTGGCTTCGAACTCATGACCTTTTGGTCAGTAGTGATCTTAATGCAGTTGACTCCCAGCCAGCTGCGCCACAGTCCCGGTTGCTTTGTAATCAGCTTGACATCAACAACTGGGAAGATTCTGGAACAGATAATGAAACAGACAAATCCGTAGATTGCCATACTCACGAAAAGTCAATGTGCATTTCTCAAAAATATCACGGCAGATGAACTTTATCACTTCAGTTGGTAGAGTTACATGCTTGGCCAGTGAATGTAGATGTAGCATATGTCGATTTCAGAAAGGACTTTGATAAGGTCTTCATGATATTATTTCAGAGAGGCTAGTAAGATGTGAACTAGATTATGCTTTCTGTTAAGTGGATTGGGAATTGGTTGAGTGGCTGAACCCAAAGGGTGCTCACCAATGCCTCTTCCTCATCCAGGAGAGGTGACTAGTGGGGTCTCACAAGTTTTTGTCCTGGGGCCGGCACTATTCAACATATTTTTCAATGAATAGAAGGCATGCTTATCAAATCTGTAGATGATACCAAATTGGGAGGGATAACAAATAATAATGAGGACTGGATCAGAATCCAAAACAGACTAGAGAGCTGGTCAGAACTAACTAAATGAATTTCAACAAGGAGAAATGTGCAATACTACACTTAGGCAATAATAATGAAATGTACAGATACAGCATCTATAACACTTGGCTTGAAAACAGTACACACAAGGGGGATTTAGGAGTCTTAGCAGACCATAAGTTGAACATCAGTCTGTAACAGTATGATGCAGCAACTAAAAAAGCCAATGTGATTCTAGGCTGCATCAGTACAAGTACAGTGTCTGGATATAGGGAAGTCATAGTCCCACTCTGTTCTGCTTTGGTCAGACCTCACCTGGAAGGCAGATCTGGGCATCACAATTCAAGAAAGGTATTGACAAGGTGAAACATGTCCAGAGAAGAGGGACTAAAATGGGGGGAAGGTCTGTAAGCCAAGCCCTATGAGGAGTGGCTGAAGGAGATGGGTATGTTTAGCTTGGAGAAAAGATTACTGAGAGCAGATATGATAGCCATGTGAGAAATGTTTTGGTGCTCTAGAGACTAGAACATGGAGCAGTGGATTTAAATTGCAGAAGAGATTTCACCTAAATATTAGGAAGGCCTTCCCAACAGTAAGAGCCATTCAGCAGTGGAATATGCTGCAAATATGGTAGAGTTTTCTTCTTCTGGAGTTTTTTTGTGCAGAGGCTGCATGGCCATCTGTTGGGAGGGCTTTGGAGGCCTGCATAACAAGTGGTTGGACCTTGTGGTTTCTTCCAACTCTATGATTCTTTGATCATGAGAGAACCCAAAAGAAACACCAGCCCTTCTTTACTCTTTCCATCATGGCATTGTTTCTGCCATTTTTGAATGCACAGGCAGAAAATGGTGGTGGCTAGGTGTGATTGCTCCCCCCACCCCAAGGTGTCATTTCCCCTCTCCATAGAAAAGCCCTTTACTTATCAATGGGTCATGTCAAAATCCATAATTGAGTTCTCAAAACCTGCCCTCAATTTATACAGTACATGATATCAGCTTCTACACGGGTATACATTGTATTACTTTTTCATGTTGAACAGCTCAGGATTTTCTACAACTTCTTTGCCATGCGTATTGATTGATGTTTGAACATTCTGTCTGCCATTGCAGGTGCTTGCTCATTTACGTGCTTTGTGTGTCCATCAGCAAAGTTTCTGTCTACACACACACACTTGTGAAAGCACCTTTGTTTAGCATTTAACTTCTAAGGAAGAACACAGTTGCCATTGCAACGCTTGTTGCAAAGATGCTATTGATACATCTTTAATCTGAAATGAATTCCTTATAGTCAGATTATTTGTCTTGCAACCTGGGTGTAAGATTGTACTACAAGACTTCTGTTTTATTTGGATATATTTTTAAAAGATGTACCTTGAGATACTTATATTTTTATTTCTTGTTCTTCAAAATTATATAAGCATGGCTTTAGGGAAAAAGACGCAATTACCATTTCCAATATATCTTAGTCAACAAAATATATTTCCAAAGACAAAATAAAAACAAGAATAAAATTATGTTTCAGTGACATATCTGACAGATAACTAACCAGGTAATGACTATGCTTTTAACTGAAGTGGCCAATATGTGCATGTGCTGTATTACTTTGTTAAGTATCATCAAGTCAACCCTATGAATAAGAGAAGGATGTACAATGATAAAATGAAGCCTTGCCTGACGACCTTACTAATTAAATTGATTCTGTTCCTCTGTATTCTGTCCTAACAGTAGCTTCTTGTCCTTGTGTATCAGTATAGTGAAAATAAATGTGTGGCACATGCATTCCTTTAAGAAAAAGCCATAGCTTTCTTTGATATACACAACCAGAGGCTTTATTGTCTCCTATAAAGCAGATTTTCTCCTCAAATTCTTCCTTTTCTGAATCCTGTTTGAACTTCTGGCTTTTTCTCTCTATATATGTTAAAAGTCTTTGTTATAAAATTTTGAGCATCAGTTTTCTTGCATAAGAGATGAGTACAATTGTCCTATGGTTACTTGCAATCCTTTCTGGGGTATTGGAATGTATATAGAGTGTAACCTATCAGTGGCTCTTTGTTTTGTTTTCCATGTTTGTTGAAAGCTTCTAGTTAGAACTAGAGTAGATTCTGTCTCTATAGCCTGAAGCAGCTGCATTGATGTGCCATTTGTTCTTGGTGATTTATTTCTCCCAAGTATTCTGAGGATAGATTCAACTTCTGAAATTGTAGGTTCACCTATCTGTGCTTTAAAGTAAGGAAGAAAAATGCTTTGTTTTATATAGTTATTTAGTGTATTGTTTCCATCTTTTTTTATTTCTACTTGGTCCCCAGCTGATCATAGAGCACCCTCACTTTTGGCTTAAATTTCCCTTTGATTTCTCAGAACTTGTAAAAGAGGTCTCTTGTTCCTCCCTTTTTCTTGTCAACTTCTCTTTCTCTGCATTGATTATTATAGTAGTTCTTTCTACTTGAAGACACAATAGCTGAATTAACGGAACCGTTGAATTCAGGACTTTGATCCTATCTCTGTTACCTTTTCCTTTTGCTTCTCATTTGTCCTTAAGTGTTTGAAGAATTTCATCTATGATCCACTGAAGCTTCTTTTTCTTTTTGGCTTCAGATACGGTATTTTTGCCTTCTTCCCTCTGGCTTCTCTTAACATTTAAATCACTATAGTACACTAGCTAACTCTCCGAAATAAGGAATCCAAGGACCTACACTCTCTAGACCCTAGATACTCACTTTCCTTGCCAGGCTACTGCATAAACCTGAAAATGTCAATTCACCTAAGCTATAGTATGCCAGACAAACATGTCTTACCAGGAAAGAAGAAAACTACTTAAATAAAAGCTTGTATAATAGAGTTGGAGCTATTTCAAAGGAGTGTTCTATTTAGTCCATAAGAGCAGTGTTATCTGTCTCTTACAGCTTTTTTTACATCTACTTCAGTGAACTTCAGCAGTGTTTTGCATTCCTCAGCTATCCAGTGTATTTTCTAATTATCACTAGCATTCATTTCATATGCCAAGCACATGGTCCATCAGGATTCTTTTAGTCTTCCATCTCCTTCTTTTCCTCTCTTTCTTGTCCATTGGTGCCCATACCAAATTTAAAAGGAATGTTTTCTCCAGCAAAGTCTTTTGATTACTGCTCTCAACTGAGAATGAGAATCTGACCAGATACGGCAGTGGCCTCCATGTTTTATTCACATGACAGCCCCATTTTAAAAAGAGATAGAGAGAAGTCTCTCTCCCTCCCCCCTCCCAATATGAGTGACCCCCCCCCCCCCCTGCTGTATCTTTTCGTTCTCTGTCTCTTCAGGCAAGTGTAGAGAACAAGAGTAAATGGCAAGAATTTGGGAGCTCTAAGTAATGATAATGCATATTCTGTGAGAGAATGAAGTCAAGAATCCTTTCAGATAGAAAAGGTGGGAATGAATAACACCAAAGCCAGGCTCAGATCAAGATAGATATTCTCAAGAAGTTCAAAGGTGAAGAACGGATAGACAAAGAAATTCATTGAAGCCAATAAAATGCCAGGAAAAGGGTGGCTTTAGAACAAGGGCGGGCAACCTCAGAGTTCTAATGACCCTCCATTGAATTTCAGAAGGCAGCAACTCTCCGGCCACCCTCCGCCATAATCTCCACCCCTCCCAAAATGTTAAATTAAAAAAGAACTCAAAACCCTAAGATGTATAGTCATATTTCTGTCACACTGAGTGGAAATTAATTTCATTCAAGATTTTTTTTGAGAAAGGAAATCAGTTGGATGGCATGGGGACTGTTTTTGACCCCCTTTCCCCCCAAAAAACCCAAAACACTTGGGGTTCGTGGGTCCTGGCGCAAAGTGGCCTATGGGGGCTGCATGTGGTCCTTTGGTTATACTTACCTGACTCTGCTTTATAGAAAGGGGAATATTTAACTGACGGAGAAGGAAATTTGATAATAGCTTTTACACAAACAGTGTATAATAGATTGACTTAATTGGCTACTAAGGCAGTTGCTACCCCAACTCACTTTTTAATGGGCTAGGATCTAACATGGTCTCTTGCTTTCAGATCTCTGTGCTCCAATCCAGATAGACTTGAATGTGACTGTCAATTAATAGTCCTACTTGCCTCTTTCTTTTTAAACACTAAAATTGTGTTATATAATGGAGGGTTGTGTGCTTGGTAATGCATTGGTCTTTTGAGTATTTTTCAATTTTACTACTGATTTTAGACCTTTTCTCTCTAACCCCCCCCCCCCCCCCCGGGCCCAGAATTTCCTAGTATTTAATCTTACTGTGAATTCATTTTCCTAATTGGAGTTCGGTCTGGTGTATTTCAAGAAATGCCATATATACTCATATATAAGCCACCCTGAGTCCCCTTCGGGTGAGAAGGGCGGGATATAAATGCAGTAAATAATAAGTAAATACATACATACATACATACATACATACATACATTTTAGACCAAAATCAATTTTTTTTTGTTTACTTATCCATTAATCAATGTTAGTAGTACTGTATCTTAATTCTTATCATAAGAAGAACCATTCCCTTCTCTGCGTAGAGTGATTTATGGCAAGAGCTTAGTCCATTCCAGGAGAAGCGAAAAGAAGCACCAATCTCCTCTACTTTCTCTGCCATGGTTCTACTTCTACTTTTTTTTTAAGTCGCTGGGCTGGAAGGTGGAGGGCTGGACTAAGGTCTCAGCTTTCATCACTCTAATCAGAAGAAAAGGGAATGGGTCCTTTTTAGAGAAGAGTGAATACTGTGCCTTAACTTTGATCAAAAAATGAATCATCCCCTTCTCCGGCTTCCTGTGGCGGCATTGACACTTTCCTCTCTTTGCAGAATGACCCTTGATTTATCCACAAGTCATATCAAAAGCCATAATTTTTACCCCAAAACCTATCTTGACTTATACACTATGTTGAGACATAGACGAGTATATAATAATAGAAGAATTAAACTGTACAACCTTAAAAAGGAGCAATGCTTCCACCTGCCATCCCAAAAGTCTTTAGGTTCCAATTGAAGCCAGAATAAACTATGCATCCCGCCAGCCAGCATTTTAATATACAAATTGTAATGCATATTGGGCTTACGTAGAGCTTTATTGCAACCACTTACAGTGACAAGTAATTACTGCTTTCACTTAATAATTATAGTTTTATAATTTTAATGCTTTTATTCTATTGTCAATGTTGTTTTGATAAGTGTTGTTTTACACATGTAAAGCATTGAATTTTGCCATTAGTTATGTTGGGAACCGCTTTGAGTCACCCTAGGGGTGAGTAAGTGCAAATCAATCAATCAATTAATTAATTAATTAGCATGGCCCTATTTTTTTGTTTGTTTTTTACATTTTTCATTCGTAAATTGATGAGGAATACCATCCATCCCTCTTTTTGCAGTGTAACTATAACTTTTTAGTTCCTTGCATCATTATGAGAGTGTGACCACACTAAATGAAGGAGAAATAACATTATGTGCCTCAAACCGTGTCCTATGTTTGGAACTTTGGCCAGGATCCAGTTGGGTATTTAATTGATTGAAGGCAAATTCTGAAACTACCCTGTCTAGAGATCTAGAAAAATTTCCAAAGCACAATGTCAGGTGACACAGAAGGCTGGGAGAGAGTGAATAGCAGAGTGGCTTGTGAAGGCTGCACTCTTCCACAATCTTCTTACCAAGCTTTTGCTGTCAATATTAGTACGAAATGTATCCTGGCCTCTATCTAATTATTTTTTAAAAGTCACTTTCCAAGCTCTGATCAGAACAGTAAATTTGAATTGAACACATCTGCTCACAACTTAACAAATTTCCAAGTAGGATATGGATACTGTACATGTAAACTGATACAATCATTAGTCAAAGATATTATTTTTCTATAAAAAGTATCTGCATTTCACTTTCTTCTTTCTTTCTGTGCCACAAATGGACATGCTTGACTGAGACTGAAACAGTAATATTTTAACTAAAATGTATGAATGTACAGGGCAGCACACACTAACCTTATTATGGCATGTTTTTACAGATGAGGATCAAAATGATAATACTGAGATAGTTACTAATGAGAAGATTCCTGAATGCACTGTTACTGGTGATGGTGAAGATCAACATACTAATCTAGGAAATGACCTTAACTCTGATGGTAATGCAACTAATAGCTATTACTAACATTCCCATTTCATGTTTAAGTCTTGTGATGATTTTCCCAATGTTTTGTCTATTTTGGGCCTTTATATAATTTGGATTCATTCTTTTATTATTATTATTAAATCCTTTTCTGCTTGCTTAACATTGTTCCAATTAATGATAGCATGTTCCCTATATTTCTAATATGTGATGTTAAAGCACTCTAACAAGATGACCACACGATGTGCTGGATGTCTATTTCAGATATACGGTATTTACTTTCCATAATGATGGATTTAAATGGAGTTTACATTTGGAAACTTATAAAAAGCACTTTTTTTTTGGAAGGCCAAGGCTGCAGCCCTATTCTTGATTACCTGGGAGAAAGTCCAAATTAATTTAGTCAATCTTACTTCCAAGTAAATATACATGAAATCAAGTTATAGTTCAAACTTATGAAAAGTTTAATTTAACTTCTTTGTTAGTCAAAAATAGCTTCTCACATAAATAGATGCAGTGTGTGAACAAAATCAGGTCACAGCTTTTTTCACTCTAACTATGGAATCATAGTGTTTTGTTTTTTCAATCAGTTGGCTCTATGCCTAACATAGTAGTAAAAACATGATGATGATGATGATGATGATGATGATGATGAAGAAGATGAAGATGAAGATAAAAAGAACTAGTGGTATTCTATGTGAAGGAGAGAAGTGGTCTTTTTAGACTGGTCTTCAAAAAGTACTACTGGTATAAACTCATTTATAACCTAAACACTGTGCTTCAGCTTCTGACATCTATAGCAGAGGATTTGTTTAGACCTTTTTCTGCCTTTATGTTAATCTCTCCTGACTGCTGTAGAATAGAATTCATTCACTTCAACCTTCCTTATTGTGATCCTCGTCCAGACTAGTACTGTGCGCTGAAGTAAAACTGGTTGCACTTCTAGAAAACTCTTTGTAACAAAGTGGGAAAATTACAATGATCTAACAGAGTTGTAAAGAAAAGAAATACAAAAAAGAATACAATTTAGTAGCATCTTCAAGACTAATTTTTATTTTATTTTATTTTGTTATTTTTTTGCCATAGCAGTCAGTGACAAGAATTTTCTTTGGGAACTACAGTAGCTTAAAAATATTTTCTCTGCTTAAGTACAGATCCTTGTACAGCCAGTTCTATAAGGATACATACAGACTTCTCTCTCATTTTTGGCTTGCTTGCAGTATCTGTAGTACAACTATAGAATCCAGCATCAGTGTGTATACTTAAGAAAGTATATTTTACCTTCCTTAAAAATGAAGGGATCTTGGCCTAACATTGATATTCTTCTAAAATTGAGTGTGCCATTTGTTTTCAAACTGTAGAAGGTAGAGATTTTGTCCCATTTGGAAATTATGGGACAAGTGAAATAGCACAAATTACTTTTGGGCCAAGTAGTATGATATGAGCAGCTTTATTATAAGTCCTTCTAGAATAGTAGTCACCGGCCACTCAGATCATTGGAGGCCCTTTGCCACTGGAAAAAAATACCCCACAATGTCCCCAGAGGTATAATGAGCAATCTTCCCTCCTTTTTGAATCTCTGAATGTTTTGGCCCCAAGAAATACTTTTTGTTCAATGGGAATTGACCCAGAAATCAATTTTGGAGTCATTTTATGTTGGGGGGGAAAGCTTCTGCTAGACCTAAAATGTTATCCCTTTGTAAATTATTATTATTATTATTATTATTATTATTATTATTGAGGAAAAACAACAGGAAAAACTCACCCATTATCAGGACCTCAAAATCGAACTGCAAAGGCTCTGGCAATAAACCAGTACAGGTGGTCCCAGTGGTCATCAGCACACTGGGTGCCGTGTCAAAAGATCTCAGTTGGCATTTGGAAATGATAAACATTGACAAAATCACAATCTATCAACTGCAGAAGGCCACCTTACTTGGATGTGCACACATCATTAGAAAATACATCACACAGTCCTAGATACTTGGGAAGTGTTTGAGTTGTGATTTTGTGATATGAAATCCAGCAAATAGATCTCGTTTGCTGTGACATACTGTGGTTTTGTGTCAGTATATTATTATTATTAATAATAATAATAATAATAATAATAATAGGACCCTGAGGACATGTTTTCACACTTCTGTTCTAACCTGATCTTGACCTTTTCTTTTTGAAAACTAATCTAAATTCAGTCTTTTAAAATGCATGTAAAATTGTTTCATTGTTCACTGTCATTTGGTCTGAGCCAGGTTCCTGTATTTTCAGAACATAATGATGGAAAGAATTCATTGAAAAGAAAAAGCCTTTGAGTAATTAACACATGCAGCTTTACAAAAAGACAGAGTGGTAATGCTGCAAGTCTATAAGATTACTGAATTTATTACAAACTAGATCTTAAGTATTTGATTTTCCTGATTATTTCTAAGAGGAAGCCTGGTAGTGTCTTGGGAGGTTTTTCTCCTGGGTTCTTCAGATATTCTTCAGAAAAGTGATCATGACCCAAATGCTTTCATGTCTTTCTATATTATTTGGTTAGGGTTTTTTTTTTCCTAGCCAGGATCTGTTTATGCAACTATGCACAGCCTCCCAATAATCCTTGAAATTTTGCATACCAATATGTTGATATTACTATTCCTCTGCTGTAAATTGGATAAGGGCCAGCATGGTGTAATGGCTTGAGCCTTGGATTACGGCACTGGAGACCAAGGTTTAAATCCCCACTTGGTTGTGAAACTCAGTGAAAGACTTTGGGCATGTCACACTTTCTCAGTTTTAAAGGAAGGCAAAGACAAATTCCCTCTGAATAAACAGTGTCAAGAAAATCTAGTGGTAGGTTTGCCTTAGGATCACCATCAATCAGAAATGATTCAAAGCACACAACAAATTGGAGAGGTGAAGAGATCACCTTGTCTAAAAGTTTGGATTCCAGAGAGCATACAAACCATAATTCACTTCACTATGCTGCTGTAGTTCTCATTTCTCATCTTAAATCTATTATTTATCATATGAGTATGCATGTATGCCTAAATGCTCTCAAGCAGGGATCCTCAAACTAAGGCCCGGGGGCTGGATACGGCCCTCCAAGGTCATTTACCCGGCCCTCGCTCAGGGTCAACCTAAGTCTGAAACAACTTGAAAACACAACAACAATCCTATCTCATCAGCCAAAAGCAGACTCACACTTCCCATTGAAATACTAATAAGTTTATATTTGTTAAAATTGTTCTTCATTTTAATTACTGTATTGCTTTTAAGTGTTTTTTTGCACTACAAATAATATATGTGCAGTGTGCATAGGAATTCATTCATGGTTATTTTCAAACTCTAATCCGGCCCTCCAACAGTTTGAGGGACTGTGACCTGGCCCTCTGTTTAAAAAGTTTGAGAACCCCCTGCTCTAAAGGTACTAGATCCGGTCTAATCTTGGAAGCTAAGAAAGATTGGCATTGGCTAGGACTTGGATGGGAAACTTACCAATGAAAACCAAGTGATGAAGGTTATATTTCAGAGGAAGGGACTGGCAAAACCGCTCTTGAGTATTTATTGGCTAAGAAACCTTATGAAATTCATAGCATTGCATAAGTCCACAGGTGACTTACATATACACACACATTTGTATGTATATATTATAGCTGTAGACCACTCACTGTAAAGTGTTCTGTCCTATATAATAAATTCAGTGCTATATAATAAATTTAAAAAATCAAGATAAAACCAAAAGCAAAACATAAAAACACAGCAGCATCAGAAGTCAATGTTGTTATTTTTTAAGCCAACAAAAGAATTGTATACTAAGATGTAAAATGTCTGGGAGGATGCAAAGAGTTGGCACTAAAGTGGCCATGACTTAGGCCAAAGTAGGGCAATGCATTCCATAAATGGAGTGTTACCCTTGAAATTCCTGACTTGACTTTCCGTGTCTGGCACTGAATGGCTCAAGTCAGCAGATGTTTGGGTTTTTCCCCCCCAGAATGAAGTCCATATATTCCTGTTTAAATGTATGAGGTTACCATCACAGGATTCTTAGACATCATCCTATCAGATCTTCTTATTTTCTTTTGTTCCTTTTTTAAAGAAAATGATAGCGGAAGGAAAGAGGAATTAGATCATAGCACAAAGGAAGAAAAGATCATTATGAAATCAGAACAATTGAACTTTGCTTAACTCCTCCCTCTCTAGTGCCATCATCATGAGCCAGCTTCCTTTCCCTTCACCTCACTGCAACTGCTATTTATGTATATTATATACTAGCCGTTCCCTGCCACGCATTGCTGTGGCCCACATGGGGGTTCTGTGTGGGAGGTTTGGCCCAATTCTATTGTTGGCAGGGTTCAGAATGCTCTGTGATTGTACGTGAACTATAAATCCCAGCAACTACAACTCCCAAATATCAAGATACTATTTTCCCTAAACTCCCCCAGTGTTCACATTTGGGCATATTGAGTATTCGTGCCAAGTTTGGTAGAGATCCATCATTGTTTGAGTCCATAGTGCTCTCTGGATGTAGGTGAACTACAACTCCAAAACCAAAGGACACTGCCCACCAAACCCTTCCAGTATTTTCTGTTGGTCATGGGAGAACTGTGTGCCAAGTTTGGTTCAATTCCATCGTTGGTGGGTTCAGAATGCTCTTTGATTTTAGGTGAACTATAAATCCCAGCAACTACAACTCCCAAATGACAAAATCAATTTTTGAGTGAATTATTATTATTATTATTAATTATTATTAAACTTTATTTGTACCCCGCTAGCATCTCCCGAAGGACATACATTGGGTTATTAGGTGTCTTGTGTTCAAATTTGGTGTCAATTCGTCCAGTGGTTTTTGAGTTCTGTTAATCCCAGAAACGAACATTACATTTTTATTTATATAGATAGAGAGATTTTCTCATAATGGATTTTCCAGGGGCATGTTTATGTTTGTCCATAGTAACCAAGCTCTCTCAAACTGTAACCTATGTAGTAATAGCCATATTCTTACTTTTTTATAGAGAATCTATGTCTAGATGTCAGTGGATAAATGTATATCACTGTTTCATGTGTTGCTTTAATTCCAGACTCAAATTATACATCAGTGATAGACATTGATCAAATTGCTTCTCAGCCTTGGATCCCCACCTGTCATGACCACATGCAGCAAGGTTTAAAAGGCAGCAAATCACTAGGCACATGGGAATTATGAGTAAAGAACTGACATTAATAATCAGTTTGTCTTAATTGTTTACACTCTCACATCTTGGACTGAATATAAAGCTTATTTATTTACTGAGTACTATGTATTGATGCCTCATATAAGTTCCATTATGGGACATTTGACAGAAACTTATAGTAATTGCAATTATTCTGCCTTTGCAATACTGAAAGCCATTCTGATGGCGAAAAGCGATTACTGCTGACGTTAACACTCCAAGTAAGATCAAAACTGCTACCTTGCTTGTTTGGGTAATAGATTAGGGAGAGGATTATAGCAGGAAGCAACAGACAGTATAAAAGGACCATTACAAACTTCAACACCAAAGCCAAGACGTGGAAGTTAGAAAGGTTAAAGCTCAACCATGGTGTTTTAATTTATTGTTTTTAATATGTATGCTTTTTGTATTGATATTAAGATTTTTAAAACTGATTGTCCTTTTTAATTGGTATTTATTCTTATAACTATGGTGTATGTGTATTTGCCATTGTTTTTTAATCTGTTGTTCCCCAGTGGGTAAGAAATAATTGGGGTTGTAATTGTGAACAATTTCTTGTAACTCTTGTATTCTGGAGACAAGAAATAAAAGATAAATATGACACCCCACACCTGGTCTTTAGATAAGAATAATACTTTTATAGAGATTCTAGTGTCTCAAACAATGGCCTCAGCGTCCATTCGGGAGCCCTGTAAAATAGGGCAGCCTTATCCACACCAACAAGGATATTTAGAGACAAGGGGGTAAAGTTGAGAATGAGAGAGTGGAATATCTGTGGCCAGAAAAAGAGGGGTAAGCCCTAAGGTGCTAGGAAAAGTACTTGTTGTAAAAGTAATTTAAATAGTTCAAGTATTTTAATTACATGCTATAGGCTTCTTCAGACCCATGTAGATATTTTGCTGTCTAAGGCATAGCAATTAGCACCTCCTACACACATTAATGGGAGAATATGTATTGTCGAAGGCTTTCATGGCTGGAATCACTGGGTTGTTGTAGGTTTTTCCGGGCTATATGGCCATGTTCTGGAGGCAATTTTTCTCCTGACGTTTCGCCTGCATCTATGGCAAGCATCCTCAGAGGTAGTGAGACCTACAACAACCTAATGGGAGAATTCTATCTGGAGGCAGGAGCCCCCGGTGGTGCAGTGGGTTAAAGCACTAAGCTGCTGAACTTGTTGACCGAAAGGTCACAGATTTGAATCCGGGGAGTGGCGTGAGCTCCCACTGTCTGTCCCAGCTTCTGCCAACCTAGCAGTTCAAAAGCATGCAAATATGACTAGATCAATAGGTACAGCTCCGGCAGGGAGGTAACAGTGCTTCACGCAGTCATGCCAGCCACATGACCTTGGAGGTGTCTACAGACAACGCCGGCTCTTCGGCTTAGAAATGGAGATGAGCACCAACACCAAGAGTAGGACACGACTGGACTTAATGTCAGGAAAAAACCTTTATCTTTACGTCTATCTGGAGGCAGTCATGGGTGTTCTTTTGTGTGCAGTTCCTCTGCAGATTTCTGGGTATTTAAAATGCAGTAATGACAACTTTAAAAACTAACATCTTCCTGGCCTTTTGTGATAAAATCCCTCTCCATACGCAGGTCTCTCGCTTTTAACAAATCCATGACAGAGATGAGATTCGAGTTAGAAACTTCCTGACTTATTTCAGTCTCTCAACCACTAAATAATACTCGTTCCGTGCAATCTGATTTGTGATTGTAAAAAGATGTTTGAGTTACCATTTTGATCATGCATGATCTAATAGCACAACCCTATACATGTGTACTATGCTTTGCTTCAATGAGGCTTCATCTCAAGTAAGCATGTGTAGGACTGC
Source organism: Anolis sagrei (assembly GCF_037176765.1). Taxonomy (NCBI): domain Eukaryota; kingdom Metazoa; phylum Chordata; class Lepidosauria; order Squamata; family Anolidae; genus Anolis; species Anolis sagrei. Next base: position 152,627,993 of record NC_090021.1, read on the forward strand.
AGCCAAAATCAATTATGACTGTCTTGAAAAATCAGTACAAATGCTGCAGCTTCCAGTATGCCAATGTTTTGGTCAAATTATGCCAGTTTCTTAAATAGATGTACTTCCACAGATGTATATTTCTAGTTATAGACTTATACATATGCATATGCTGGAGGGAAACTCTTCTCCCAGCAGTTCTTCAACTTTCTGGAGGGGTTAGGGCAGCCTTTTCAAGGGGGTAAGCTATGAACTAGTGAGGGGAAATTAATCTCTCCCCCCCCCCCCCCCGCCCCCAAATTGAGTAGTAGCGCTTTTTGTGAACACAACCCTTTCATCTCCGTTAGGCAAGATCCTAGGTATGGAAAGAAAGAAGGTCTGGAAGACTTAGTTCTATTGCCATTGTCATTTTAATTGTGTCCCTTTCAACTATTTCTGTTACCTGATGATTGATTCATTTATGCATGTACTTTGTTTAGTGTCCTCTTAACTTAAGACACCAACTACATAGATTTTTTTCCTTTGAAATTTTGCTTATGGGTGATGTTTGTTTACTCATTTTTAAATTTTTAAATGCTACCAACATGGATATTTTTCTAGCTTGATTTTTTTCCATTATAAAATATGAACATTATGTCCATTTGGTCACGTGTTTGGTTTGTTGCAAACATGCAGGTAGATTTTTAATGTTGCAGATCTTTGAGGCATGGAGCGATATGTATGAAATTATCCTATTCAGATATTTTTTAACTTACAAAAGAGCCTCAACTGAATTCAGTAGGAATTAATTTAAGGTAAGAGGCAATGGCATGACTGAAGACTGGGTTCAAATCCTTGCGCAGCCATGAAAACCCTGACAAGTTGTATACTCTCAGCCCCAGAAAAAGCTACCTTAGGGTCACCATCAGAGCCCCTGGTGGCACAAAGGGTTAAACCCTTGTGCCAGCAGGACTGCTGACCAAAAGGTTGACGGTTTGAATCCAATGAGTGGGGTGATCTTCTGTCTGTCAGCTCCTGCTTCTCATGAGGGGACATGAGAGAAGCCTCCCACAGGATGGTAAAACATCTGGGCGTCCCCTGGGCAACGTCCTTGCAGATGACTAATTCTCTCACGCCAGAAGTGACTTGCAGTTTCTCAAGTTGCTCCTGACACCAAAAAAAGGGTCCCCATAACTCAGAAACGGTTTTAAGTCACATAACAACAGCAATAACAACAAAATGTTATTGTGCAAAAATGCCTTTATATTTTAGTGAGAGAAACAGTTCGGGAGTATGTCACATGCAGCAGTGAACATCAGATCATGTTAAGCCTAAATCATTTTATTTGTAAAGAGGGACTGATCTATGCAGATGCCCAGGCAGATGACACAGTACATGATGGAGCTGGGACTAGTGACACAGCCAGAGAGCACCTTGATACAGGGGATAAGGGAGAAGGAGGCTGCCATCCCATGTCCCCGGGCTGCCTCTTCCCAGGAATTGTAGGATGGCGATGAAGACAATTGGAACTGTCAAACCATCCCCACAAACCCTACATTGGGGGGAAAGTACAAATTCTGCCCCCGAGTTTAGACTTCCCCCTGACTTCGGCTAACCCGAGACAAGGTAACCTTAAAGTAACCTTGCCTAATGTTATCCCGCATTAGCGTTGTGTGGTGTTTGGCTGCTGTGAGGCGGATTCACAGCTACAGTGGATCTGTGTGTATGTGGCCTACATTCCATCTAAATCAGTAAGTTTACATCTAAAACATTTTGTGGTCATAATAATATGTGAAGTTCACATAAAAGCATGAGGAGACAGGCATCAAGAGTCAACTTTTTAAAACAAAGTTTTTTCCCCCAAAAGAATAATCAAATGATTACTGTACTAGAACACATTTAAAACTGGAAGTTCTGTATTCGGTTTCCAATTGAAAGATCACAGTTAGAGCAATGTACTTTTAATCTCTTAGAGTAATTCATTGTTATAGGGCCTCTACATCTAAATGCATGTTTCTCTTCCTCCCCTTTCTCTCTCTCTCTCTCCTTCTGCATTGTGGTATTTGCATATTTAGCTGAACAGAACAGCAAGTTGGTGGATCTGAAGTTGAAGAAGCTCCTAGAAGCTCAGCCACAGATGGCAAATTCAGTTTCCAGTGCTGCTCAGAAAGCCCTTGATGACAGAATGGTGCAAGAGTTGAAGGTAAGTTTCTGAACAAAGTGTTTTGTCCCAGTCAAGGTGGTTCAGGAACAGTCATGACCCTTTGGATTTGAAAAGACTTAAAATGAATTGTGTGCTTTACAATGAAGTTCAGCTCAAAAGTGCTGTTTATGTCTGTGCAACTATATCATAACATTTGCCTGCATTTTGAGAAATGTGACTTCAGCATATGGGTAGTGTGTGGTGTCTCTGCACTGTTTTCATGCTTTTTATTTGTACCATAGTTTCCTAAATAACAGGATTATTAGGTTACAGGAAGTGGGGCACCTTCTCCTACTCCCCCTGCAGCCAGTTTAGTCATTTACATAAACTAGAGCAAGGCCATCATTCAGGCTTCTTTTCACCACTACAATGGTTGCTTTTGCTTTGGAATTGGACGATTGCATGGAACAAAAAAAAAGTTTCCCAATGATTTTGAGGTAGAAGTTTAGAAAGATATGTTTGCGTCTCATATTTCTTAGGTAACGAAAAAATACTCCCACACTGGGGGTGGGGGGTTGCCCGTCTTCTTATTTCTCATGTCCAGTCTTTGTCTCTATGTACACAGATTTTGAGATATATATATAAGTATACACACACACACACACCCTCCAGCTAATCGTCTTCATTAGTCCATGGCTATTAGTCCTAAGTGAAAAGACTGCGAGGGCTGTGGGGGTAGCTCCACTCTTGGGTAACTTTTCACCCACCTGCTGCAGGCGGTGGGCATATACGCTGCTGACTGAAAGGATTTCCTTCCCCAGATACAGAGAGGCTTTGAAGTCCCAAAACAATGACTTTCATTGCTTTTTCCCTTACACTGTCGGTTCCGATAAATTGGTGATGAAAGTGTGTGGCAGCAGCAGAGGACTTTCAGTCTCTATCTTTGAACAAAGGGAAGCTTGGATCAAGTCTGATTTTTTGCGTTCAATTTAGCTTTCTACAGTGGATTTAATGCAAAATGAAGCTGGTCTCAGAATAATACAATGGATTGAAAAGGCTAACTGAATTAGTGGGCTTAGAGGAATACATTTGTAAAGTGGCAGAAGTCCCTCGTCATAAAAAAGGCTTCTTAAAATGGGATTTGCTCGCTAATCGCACTGATATTTTAACATGTTGCCAGGCCTAAAAAATTAGCCATGTTTGTTTATTTTGGTAAAGACCTATGTTTCATCTGTAGATAGCTGTTGTATGAAGAGACAGGAGGCATTCTTTTCTTAGAGCAGTAAAATCTTTGCAGTTTTTGGTTGGAAAAACAACTGTAACATGAGGGACGCTTTAAGGAATTAAAAGTTAACTCAGTAAATAGCTGTCCATTAGAGCAGTTTGATTCAGATGAGATGACAGAAACATTGCTTCCTGCTCTAAATATACACTTTGGTATTAATGGGGCCGTTTTATTTTCTTTTTGCTTTTTTTGTGCTCTTGCCACAAAAAGGGCAGCTCGAGCTAAACATTTTAATGCTGTAAGGGAGAATATGTGGTGCCCATCTGTTCTCTTAGAGCTTTCAGCATGGAGTTGGATTTGTGTTTTTAATAAAATGCAGTTTACACGTTTATAAATGAGGCTTTCTGTATTTGTGGAAAAGGATAAACTGTTACCTTCCCTGGAGGATTCTGTATCCCAGGCCTCCTTGAGGCTAGAGAATAGGCCATTGGAGAACTCCCTCATTACCAATTGTCTCAATGCAGAGGAAGGGCAAAGTCTTGGTAGCTTTTGATAACCAGTTTCAGCATTCAGCAGGCTTAGCTATTAGTCATGCATCTTAGCCTTTCCCTATTTACTTTCAAAACACTTAATAAAAATAATAATAGATTAGGTATAAAATGAAATATTTGTTTGGTACACAGCACCTCGGTATCTGCAGTTTCCACACACCACAGTGGTCTATTCTTCTGGGATATTTCATGTTGATAGACCTATTTGAATTTGTTACCAGTATTAACATAGGAGGCTATGGAAAACAGGAATTGTTGTTTTCTTGGCTGAAAAGGGCTGACTTACAAATCTAGATGTGGAAAGTTATAGCTGATGAAATGTAGTTCTTGTGGTTGTATTGCAAAATTACCCGTTATTCCTCATCCACCATTAGTGGGTTATCTCAATGGGCATTAAATTGGAAATGGGATTTTTGTCCTACATGTCTGTGGATCCATTTAGGATTACTATTCTTTACTGTGGCAAACTCTGTACACAAAATGTTAGAACTTGTCTTGTTTAAAAATATTGATGATATTGAAAGATACACCCACTGTTGCATGGTTTTTGTATTAGTGTCTTGTGCTTTGCAAATCCCAGTTAAAGAAGAGTACTTTTCTTTTGAATCCTGCTTTTCCAAAGATATTAACTGATCCCAGTCTGTAGTACTAGAAGCTTGCCTGAGCTTACCCATTTTAAATTTTACTAAATATTCTTTTTAATTCTGGTTGCTGGTATCATTTTTATCTGAGCTGAGCTGTGTGGCTTTTTATAAACAAAAAGTTCCTACTGAAAGATATCTTTCCCTTTTATAACTTTCATAAATGAATGGATTTGATGTGCATTTTTTGATTTTATGGCAGAATGAAACAGAAGAGCATCGTGCTGAGAGGCTACAAAAAGGAACAGAACGTTTTAGAAATCCTGTTGTGTTCAGCAAGGATTCTACAGTCAGAAAAACTCAGCTTCAGTCATTCAGTCAATATGTTGAAAACAGACCAGGTAGGCAAAAATGTTCTTAAAAAAACTCTCCCTGCACCCTCCCCCATCCTATGATTTAATAATATTTAACAATAAATATATTAAAAACCAGATAATGTAAGTCCACATTTCAATACACAAATATCAAGTATTATAATAATTTTACATGCCTTTCCTCTCTTTTTTTTTCAAGAGATGAAAAGGCAGAGATCAATACAGGAAGATACAAAGAGAGGAAATGAGGAGAAGGCAGCGATAACTGAAACTCAGAGGAAGCCATCAGAAGATGAAGTGCTTAATGTATATTAATTTTTTGTCTGGTTTCACGATTGCTGATAATTCTCAACTGTATGTGGAAATAGTGCCTTTATTTGTTAAAATGAGATGTTAGGTTTTCTTAGATGTCAATCTCCAGTGCATTCAAAGCAGAGTGAGAGGGGTGCGCTGTTGAATTAGTCTGCAGCGTGGTGATAATTGTCAGATAAAAAAATGAATTTTTCAGAGTTCCACAGCTCCAGTTTCCTTGAGACATTTCCATCAGGGCACTTCCCATAAAGAGATTCCAGTATTGATCTACCAGGAGGATTTTAATTATTACAATAGCAGATACCGCAGAGCTGCAGTTAGAGGAAAAAGTCACATGAGACCTGCTAGAATTTCTCAGCCAACCCATTTTGTTGGCTTGGGTTAATGGGTGTTCAACCTTTCCATTATCCAGATCAGCCGTGAATTACTAGCTGAATGATGTTTGCATTAATATAATATATATGGTAATTTCTTCACTTAATTAACGGGGAGGTTCAGCTCAGTAGGGGTATGGGCTGATCATGTGTAAAATTGATTTGTGAGGGAAATATTTGATAGACCGCAGGGAGAAAGCAGCTTTTGATGGACAGCTGCGGGACAGAAGCAGGAAGAACAAGTTTTGACCTGAATATGTTTTATTTCTGTTTTCCTTCTTTTTTCTTTTTTCTTCTTATTTTGTCTGGAGGCTTTTTTTTACAATAGCCGTTTGATGCTGTCCACTATTTATCTTATATGTGGGATTGCTGAGAAACCATCCAGAGAATGTGAACTTGCCTAATTATTATTCTAAATGCCCACTTGTCTTAACATTTACCAGCTGATAGTTTTTTTTTAATTTAAGAACAGTTGTTCTTTGACAGAGCTGAAGAGGTCTTACTCAGCAAGTTTGTAATATAATATATGCAAATTATACATATGAGCTCTTGGGATGTTTCATCCTGACATAGCATTCCTTTTAATCTAATAATGTTCTGTAGAGTCCTGGGAGCTGGCATTGGCAAAGTTTTGTATTCCTTTCAATTAACTACAAATAATGGTAGTTGCCTTTCATTAGCATTGCTCCGCCCACATTTGTTCGTCTTTCATGTGCGTAACAGCATTTAATTTTAGAGATCAGGGAATGAGACAAGCATATTAAGCTTTGTTTCGAAGTGTTACTGCTTGTTTTAGTGAATGGCGGTTGGGTTGTATCCCATAAACCATGGATACCCAACACTTACTATATTATATATTAAAACTTCTACACTGTTCAGGGAGATTTACCACTGAACGAGCTTTACCTCAGTTTCCAGCAACACCGTTCCATACCGATTCATTCAGCCACTATTAATGTAGTGGAATAATTTAGTCCTGCAACTATGTAATCCAGCAACAAGTGAGGCAGCAGTAAGGAGACACCATATCCTTTATCCTTTCCTCAAAAGGTAATGTGTACAGACACATTCCATTTGAAAAGACAATTGGATTGGATTAGATTGCAGAAGACAATTGAATTCCCAAAATGAGCTTCTGAGCTTTAACCTTCACTTGATGAGTCTTGATTGGGCTCCGCAAAGAGACTTATTGGTGATTACAAAGTAAATCTCTCAGGGGCTTCTGTGCAAGTGTGTCTCCCTTCCCACTTCAGCTCCCTTCTTCACTGCCAAAGAAGGGACTCAGCTGCAGCATCATTCAAATCCCCTGATTCCTCAAACCCTGGTCCAGCACAGAATTGTATGTTATGATGAATGGGAAAAGAGTCTGCGTAGGTTATCTAGATTGAAAAACCACACTTTTATTTAAGCCATATGACGTCATTAGCAGTATTCAACATTTTTAGGACAAATGAAAACTTTAAAAGACTTTGGGTTTCTTGATTGTTTGACATTAGTAATCCTAAATATTTACATTTTCTATTTCAGCCTCTCTTTTTGGGTTAAACTCTGGTTAACATTTATCATATGAAGGATTTGACAATGTAAAATTGTGCCCATGTGAATTTGGGATGAACAGGTTGCACTATAAATCAGTTTTGTCGCTATTCTCAGAAGTGGGGGGACTCTAATAGCAGTAATTGGCCATTCATCTGTCTGGCCCCAAAAAATGTTTCTCAAAAGAAAAAACAAGCTGGAAAGGTTTTTAGTGTTATCTTTCCAGGATGGTATCATTAGAAAACCACAAAAACAAAGTGGTGTTTCTAAAAGCTGTATCGTTTTTCAACCTTTCTAATTTTGGTTTTTCTTCCAAGGTATATTGCATTATCTATATCAAAACACAGTAGCTATGTAGAATAAAATAATATTTTGGGCTCTCTTACAGTTGAAAAGATGCTTCTCATAGCTATGCTATAAAAATACTTTGCTTGGATTCTTCTTTGAGCTCATGTAGGAAACTTATCGCAAAGCAGGAGCCAAAGAAAATTATATAGAATTTTAAAAGTCAGTGAAGAGGTTTGAAGTTGAAATCTAACCTTTAAGGAATGATCTTTTATTATATAGCATGCCTCGTATTAAAATTTGGCAAAAGGGTGAGAATCATGAATTGTGTTTCCTGTTTTGGTAGCAAGGATGATATTTAGGTAAGTGCCTTACTAAGTGTTTCTGGAAGGGAAAAATGCAACTTAACAAGTGATGTATTTTTCTTGTTGTTTGTTCTCTTTAACAGAAAGGGTTCAAAGACACCAGTCAGTATGTTGTAGGAGAATTGGCAGCACTAGAGAATGAGCAAAAGCAAATTGACACCCGTGCCGCGCTGGTGGAGAAGCGCCTTCGCTATCTCATGGACACAGGTACGGTGCCCAATTACACTGTAAACAGTTTTGGCAAATTGAGCGTTCACAAACTCTTATAGAGTTTTGGAAGTGTGAATCTTTGAAGCTTGAATGTTCAGCAAAACTGCCTTGAAAATAAAAAGGCTGCGATTTGCAGCCACCTCTCTGGGCCCTGGTGATAAGAGTGCCTTCATGGGAAGTGATAACTTGCCCTGATACCGTGTGAGCCAGCACTATTGAACAGTGTGCTCATCCATGCAGAGTTGGAATACACATCTGTGCCTCATTGATATGCCACTGCTAAAAGAGAGAGAGGGAGAGCGAGAAAGAGAGAGAGAGAGGGAGAGTAAGATCTTCACTGTTCTACTGATTCAGTGGGGGGGAAAAGATTTGGCCAGCTAAAACCATGTACCACATGAAACAGAGCACAGTACATGGGGGAAGGCTCCACTGGCTAGATCACTGAAATTTGAGAATACTATCTGGTTACTGATGCTCCACAATTATATTTTTTTCAGGAGGGCAAGTTAGGGTTTTTTTTAAAGTGTGTAATACTTTGCGTTGCTGGTACAGTCAGAAAGGATTAAAGCATATAGATTGGGTTTTGTGAATTGTATTGATGTCAAAAATAATAATAAAACCCACAATAAATTGTATATGTGCTTTACAAAAACTAATTGCTACCACCAATTTTAAGGGATGAGATTTCCTAGCATGGTGTGCTTTGAAACAAATACGTTCCTGATAATGACCAAAAAATTAAACTATGTTCATTGGAAAAAAATGTATTTGTCCTCACATCATGCATCTGTACGCCTGATATAACCCCCAGGCTAATGTCAGTGCAGCCTTAAAATCCGAATTGATACTGGAAAGCCACAAATTACTGAAGTTAACTAAACTCTAAACATGCTCTTAATAATTTCAATTCTGCAAAAATTCAGGGCATTATGTCAAGTATGTTCAATCACTCTAATGATGAAATGGAGAGGCAACATATGAGTACATATTGTGCTTTGTTTTCAAATTATGCTGTGTTTTTCATTCTCTAGTAAACATCTAACCAATTCCTATTTGTATTTTTATTATAAAAATCAATAAGTATATCCATATAGGATGTGGCTGAAAACCATATCTAAACTCTGATTCGGCACATGCATGTCTGACAACAATATATTCTATTACTCTCCCATCAATAGATACAGCTGTTTCTGTATGTTTCTGGCATTCTCCTCCTCCTCCTCTCATCCTTCTTCTTCTTCTGCTTCTTCTATTTCTTCTTTTTCCTGTTTCTTGTAGGACAGTTAATTTAGGTTGCAAGTGTTAGATTGTTGTTTTGTGTCTTCAAATTGTTGGTGACTTATGGGGACCTAGGGCAACCCTATCACAGGGCTTTCTTGGCAAGATTTTTCATGGGTAGTTTTTCTTTTTCCTTCCTCTGAGGCTTGAGTGTGTGACTTTCCCAAAGTGCAGTGGATTTTCATGGCTGAGTGGGAATGCCAACCTTGTTGAGGAGGTTGGATGGAATTGGAGGAGGATGAGTATTAAAAGCAATTTTAAGTGTATTTATTGTATTTTAGTTTTGTTTTGGCCACACAGTTGCTATTTAATTGGTTTTTAAAAAAACTTTTGTATTGTACTTTTTGAACTTGTCTTAGTGTGGGATTGTTAGCCACCCTGAGTCTCCATGGGGAGAAAGGAGGGGTATAAATAAAGATAATAATAATAATAATAATAATAACAACAACAACGATGATGATAATAATAATGTTCTCCAGAGTCATAGACCAACAAACCATTATACTACATTGGCTCTTGTGTATCATTACTGTTCATTACTGTCGTGCTTAATTACTTCCCTATACAAACCTACCCACAGCTTTCATAAAAATATGAAAAAACATATAGCTGGAATATTATAAACAAACAGCAGAAGTATACAAACTGAGTGTATGAACCTTAGATATGAAAGTTATATATTATCTGGTCATTGTGGCTAATAACAGAGATGCATTTCAGTTCCTCCATCTGAAAATATTGTAATTGTCTGTAGCTAATGACGTAATCATAGAGGAAAGTATTGCCAAGAGTTTTGAGAATGTGATTAGTGTAAACATAAGGGAGAGAATTTCATGTACCGCCTCCATTTCCTGACAGTTCTGATTTGTTTCCATATTGGGATCTCTCTAACACTGTTAAATATTTAATTATATAGAAAGTGCCATTAGGAAATCTCCAGGAGTGGATGATTTAAGTGTATTATGGTTTTCTTGGATAGGGAAGTCAGTTTCTCTTGTGCAATCGTTTTTTAAAAAATCCTTATATATCTGTCTCACTAACCCAAAAGGCATATGCACATCATTTTGTTATTTTATCTGAACACAATTCCTTGCCCGCCCAGTACTGTCCTGTTTTCCATTCTTAAAAGTACTTCCATCAGTTTCTCTGTAGTCATTTCAGCTCCCAAGCACCTATTAGTTTCTCCTACCAGTATAACTATGGATTCTTCAACTGAGGAGGCTGTATCTGTTAAACTGTCCCTAAAGACCCCTACCAGAGCCTCTCTTCTGGTTGCTGCGTTCTGGTAGGCCAGAGCATCCCTTTTGACCTCCCTCCCAGACATGATAACTAACAACACTCTTTTGGAACAGTTTTGCCCATATGGTAGTCAGCATGCAGAGATGTACTTTTGCTTTCTCGCCTGTATCTGTTTTGCCCCCTATGTTCTGTAATTAATTAGTTATGGATTCCATACACATTCACAGCACCTTTTGACTCTAAAATGACTCTATTTTAAATGGGTTTTTTTAGTTGCACATTGTTCTGAAGGCATCAAATGGTTACTTGGCTGTAAAGCTGCCTTGAGTCCTCTTCGGGTTGGAGAAAGGTCGGGTAGAAATGTCATAAATAAATAAATAGATGGCTTAGATTACCTCTGCATCAAGGGTGTCAAACTCATTTTCACCAAGGGTCACATCAGCCTTAGGTTTGCCTTCAAAGAGCTGTTCGTAATTGTAAGACTGTATATATGTAAGTATGTTGCCCTGGCATTGAAGGTCTTGTGGGCCACATAAAATGACATGGCAGTCTGCATTTGGCCCGTGGGTCTTGCGTTTCACACATATGGTCTACCCCAGGAATCCTCAAACTTTTAAAGCAGAGGACCGGTGCACAGTCCCTCAGACTTTTGGGGGGGCAGACTATAGTTTGGAAAAAAACATGAATTAATTCTTATGTACAATGCGCATATCTTATTTGTAATACAAAAAACCATGAAAGAACAATGCAGTATTTAAAATGGAGAACAATTTTAACCAACATAAACATATCAGTATTTCAATGAGAAGTCTGGACCTGCTATTGGCTGATGAGATAATCAAGTTAATTAAGATTGTTATTCTTGTATGCCTTCCAAGTCATTTCAGACTTAGGACAACCTTTAGTCTAACATTTAGAAAGGGGGGGAGGGGAATAGGCTGAGGATTGTATCTGGTTTGTATCTAGTTTGTGGACCCTGGTCCACACTGTAGAACTGATGCAATGTAAGACCACTTTAACTGCTATGACTCAATGTTATGGGATCCTGGGAGTTGTAGTTTTACAAGGTACTTTGCCTTCTCTGTCAAAGAGTACTGGTGCTTCACCAAACTACAACTCTCAGGATTCCATAGCATTGAGTCATGGCATCTAAAATGATGTCTAAGGATCCATCTACATCACATTAATTCTGCAACAATTTCTGAACCTTCTGTTTTAAGGATTGTGAGAAACATTTATGCTCTTATTCACTGAGCATTCAAAATCCATCAAATGCTTGGCATCGAGAAGAAAATATATGTCTTCAGTATTTGCCATAAGCTTTCCAACAGCAGCCCAGTAAACTATATGTCATCTTCTTTGAAGAACTGTTGTTTTCTACTAAGAACTAAGAAAGAATTGGCTTTTTCAGCTTCAGAGAAGAATCCCCCTCCAATATGCTGTACATTTCCTGTGTTAGTCCTTCTCTATGTGCATTTTTTCTCTTCCTTTTTTAATGTTATTTCCACTGTATTGTTGATCTAGCTAGAGAGAAATTCCATTAAATCCACATTCTGGGCAGTTAACATTCATAAGACAAAAGATTATCCTGGTTCCTTCATTTCATTAACATGTAGCAGTGTATGATATAGATGTAAATCAATTGTTCTTTACAAGACACAATACATTATACATTTGTAAAGTAATTTCTTGGCTGTGTCAGTGTAGAGGGAATGACCAAAAGCAGTTTTGGCCAAGTAGTTCAAGCATAGGCCTTACTTCACAGAGTTGCCCAATTATTGAAGATAAGGGAAGTACCTGATCATGCAGAAGCTCTGTTTGGACAGCGGTACATACATGGCACTTTGAATTAGGCTTCACAGGATAGCACTTCTGAAATCTTTGCACTGACATTTCAGGATTTCTTAAATGTGCAGTGGCACTTGTAGTTATGTCTGTTCATAGTGCCCTAGTTCAACAATTCTGCTTTGGGTAACTCTCCAGAGAGTAATTGTGTGTTGCAGTCTCCCATGACCCACTGCTGAATGGTTGGAATCAAACTGTATGATGAAGTTCACTCTTTTAAGACCTGCATGTCTGATACATAATAGATTTCAGTACTGATAGATACAAACAGATTGGTTTTCCAAAACTGTCCAAAATACATTGCCCCCATCTCTGCCTTATATTAAATTGGGTACTTCTTTCATCAGTTCCTTCGTTTGTGTTGGAGGGTCTTCATCCTCTTGTGGAGGAGAAGGTCTCCCATCTCCTAAAAGGAACAGAAACAATGCATGTGCAACTTCCATTGATTATCAGGTGGATGTAAGTTAAGCAGTAACACTTTTCTGAAAGGTGTTGAAAACAGAGGTAATTAAAATTACAGATGACTGGTTTGCTATTCCATTTTTATCATTTTCATTTGTAAGGTGTAATTTGTGTAACTAGCTGAGCATATCTGTATCTGCAGCATCCATAATCTTTCTATGTTCTTCCTCCCCCTACTCCAGAGCCATCAACTTATTTTGTTCAAGTTTTTTTTTTTCGTGTCAGGAGTGACTTGAGAAACTACAAGTCATTTCTGGCGTGAGAGAATTGGCCACCTGTAAAGATATTGCTCAGGGGACGGCCGGATGTTTTACCATCCTGTGGGAGGCTTCTCTCATGTCCCCACATAAGAAGCTGGAGCTGACAGAGGAGAGCTCACCCCACTCCCCGGATTCGAACTGCCAACCTTTTGGTCAGCAGTCCTTCCGGCACAAGGGTTTAACCCATTGCCCTACTGGAGGCTCATTGTTTAAGTTAAAGATATGCTACAAGAATCAGAAGTGCTTCAGTGAGATAAACAGCCTGAAAAAGCTGCTATCGTATTTGTGATTAGAGTGTAACTTGCCAACTTAGGTTCCAATTGTTAGTTCCAGTTAGAGTAGACCCAATGAATCAGTTGTTGAATGGTAACACTTCCATGAATATGTGAATGCCACTGATTCAGTGGATCTATTCTGTTAAAAACGTTAAAAATCCATAATTAATGTAACAGCAGTTTTAATCAATTTGATCAATAAAATTAATCAACTAAAATTTTAGTTCATCATTAACTGTAGGAGAATGTCATTTAGTTTAGGGGTGATTTTTGAGGCTTAGACTAAAAGCCATATGTATTTAAAGGAATGTATTCTAGTTTATTACCCTAATAGGGAGTGTGATAGAATATGTTATTCTAAATTTTGTCTCATAGTTTTTGTTTACCAAAATTATAAACTGCATTTTGTCAGAAAGATGTGTTTCTTTAAAAGGAACAAGATAAAGATGATAACGTGAAATGAAATGAAAGCAGAGCCACCAATATGAAAACAGCTGACGCAATGTCAGTGGTTTTTCTGTAATAACCAGATAGCATCCAAGAGGGGTAGAACAAATCTTGTCCAATTCTCACTTACCATGGGAACATGTCAATCAGAGTTTGGCCAGTGGTAATGTGTATTTTTACAGCCTTTTCCATCTGTTTCCAACTGTTCTGATAGAACTGTTTTTCAGAACGTAATCTACAAGATACTTAAGCACGTCTAATATAAGAGATAATTTGGCAGAAATCTGTTTTCATCAGGATAAAACATGGGCAACATAAATCATATCCTTAGTAATTTTTACCAAGTGATCACCATTGTTTTTGTCGGAAATAACCTGCTGTCTGTCATAAACATTTGAAATTGTTGTGAAAAGGAAATTGTCTTTAAACGTAATCTAGTGTTACACTAACATGCCTCTCCTGTACCATACAAAATATGTCGTATGGGTTTTCCCAGCCTTTTGGAGCAGATTCTGAGGGTCAGGATTAGAAGATTTTTAAGGGAGGATAGAAAAATGTCTGATAAAGGAACTGCTTCTATCAGTCGAAGGCCACAGTTGGATCCTGCCCTTGTGTTGAGCCCAAAAGAGTTCAAGAATACAACTGCATTCTCTGTACCAATTTACATATAGCTATACTATCTATTGGCCCCTAGTAGCACAACAGGTTAAACCGCTGAGTTGCTGAACTTCCTGACCAAAAGGGTGGCAGTTTGAATCTGATTAGTGGGGTGAGCTCCCACTGTTAGGCCCAGCTTCTGCCAACCTAGCACTTTGAGAATATGCAAATGTGAGTAGATCAATAGGTACCGCTTCTGCGGGAAGATAACAGCACTCCATGCAGTAATGCTGGCCATATGACCTAGGAGGTGTCTACAGACAACGCTGGCTCTTTGGCTTAGAAATGGAGATGAGCAACACCCCCCAAAGTCAAACATGACTAGACTTAATGTCAGGGGAAACCTTTACCTTTAATTATCCTATTTAGTTTATACAATATGTAGTTTATGTAGTATAGACAAATATATATTTCTTGGTAGCTACTAAGGTTTTCAAAATGTCCCTAATTAATTATAGTTGTCTATTCAGACAGAGGCAAAGTTGCATATTCCATATGAGATTCTATATGGTGCTATTGAATTTTTTTTTTTAATTTTTTTTTATTGTGCTTTAAATATTACATAAAATGTGGGGGTTGGGGAGAGAGGGCAGGATAAAAGAGGGTGGGGAGGGGAGGGGGGGAATTGGGTGGGGATAGTGGGGGTGGAGGGGTAAAAGGGGTTGGGGTAAGGATTGGGGGTGTGGCGGTGACTTCCCGCCAGTCTTCCGGGTTCTCCCATTGTTGATTGTATTGTTTTCTTCTTCTCCTCCTTGCCAGTACCGACTTCTGTAATTTATCTGTTTCAAAGGCTAGACAGGTCTATGTGTAACGGAGCACCTTCAGTTTTGAGAAAGTCAATAAAGCCTATCCAGGTTGTGTTCTTTTGTTTTCCTTTAAGTCTCTGTGAGAGATTGTCCATTTGTATAATCTCCAAGATTTTTATAGTCCATTCCTCTAGGGTTGGGATCTCCTTTCGTTTCCACACCTTCGCGAGGAGCATTCTCGCAGCAGTGCTGAGGAGGAAGGACATCTTTTCTTGGTTTTTATCTAATTTTGTGTTTGTGATTCCTAATAGGTATGTTTCAGGCACTAGAGGGAATTTAATTTTCATAATTTTTTGGGTTGCAACATGGATTTCCTTCCAATATCTTTTGACTAATTTACATTCCCACCACTGATGGAAAAACGTCCCTTTATCTTTGCCGCATTTCCAGCACCTATCTGACCCTTTTTTATTGAATTTCGCTATCTTTACCGGGGTGAAGTACCATCGGAAGAACATTTTATACCAGTTCTCCCGAAGGTCGCTGGCCTCTGTATATTTTAATTTGCATGTCCAGATTTCCTCCCATTGTCTAGTTAGGATATTATGTCCTAGATCTCTTGCCCAATTTATCTGACATTCTTTTATTTGTTCTTCCTCCGTGTTCCATGAGAGTAGTTGTTGATAAAGTATTTTTATAAGCTTTGTTTTCTTCTTCATTACCAATTCCCAGATTCTTTGGTCCTCACTAAAGCCCAGTTTACTGTCCTCCTTAAATTCTTGATAGATTTGATGATAGTTAAGCCATGTCATCCTTTCGTTTTCCTGCTTAATTTCTATCCATGATTTTAACCTTAGACTACTGCCGACACCCTCCGCTTCTCTTTTTAGTAGCTGCTGATATGTTAGCCATTTTTCTTGTTCTAATTCTCTTTTATGCTTCGCCTCTGTTGGCGAGATCCACAAAGGTGTTTTTGTATAGAATCTGGGTAGATATTTCTCCCATGTTTTTATTAATGCGGATCTGATGTAGTGGTTACTGAAAGCTTTTTCAACCTTTCTCTTGTTACGCCACAGGTACCCGTGCCAGCCGGTCCTGAGGTCGTATCCTTCTAGTGCTAAGAGAGGTCGATTCTCTAATGTGGCCCATTCTTTTAGTGCAGCCAAATTACATGCCTCGTAATAAAGTTTAAAATCTGGCAGTCCGAGACCTCCCCTTTTTTTTTCGTCGGTTAATAATTTTGTGCTAATTCTTACTTTCCGATCTTTCCAGATAAATTTTATTATATCAGATTTCCATTTTTTAAATAAATAATCATTCCTTAGTATCGGAAGAGCTTGGAAAAGGAAAAGAAGCTGGGGAAGAACTGTCATTTTAATTATGGCAACTCGTCCTAATAGAGAGAAATTTTGGTGTTTCCATTTATTTAGGTCCTTTTGGATTTTTCCCCATAATGGCTCATAATTATTTTTTATTAGATTAATATTACTTTTTGTGATATTTATCCCTAAATATCTTATCTTATTTTCTATCTTTATTTCTGCTAGCTCTTGTAATGTATCTCTTGCCTTTTGGTCCATATTTTTGGTCAGCAATTTGGTTTTTTGTTTATTCAATTTGAATCCAGCCACTTCCCCAAAACTTTCAATTTTGTTTAGCCAATTCTTAATATTGTTTATTGGGTCCTCTACTATGCATACCACGTCATCTGCGTAGACTCTCAGTTTAAATTGGTAGCCTCCTACTTTGATTCCTTTTAGTGTCTTATCCCCGTTTATTGTTCTAATTAGTGTTTCCATGACTAGGATGAACAGTAGAGGGGATAAGGGGCATCCCTGACGAGTTCCTTGTGTAAGCTGTATGGCTTTTTTGGTTTCCGTCCCATTTATTATGAGTGTGGCTGTCTGATTTGAATAGATTGCCTCTATGGCATTTTTAAAATGAAACCCCATGTCCAATTCGTTTATTAATAATTTTAGATATTTCCAATTGATTCTATCAAAAGCCTTCTCGGCGTCAATAAACATTAGAGCTACTTGTTTCTCATTATTGCTCTCGTAATATTCTATGGTGTCAATGATTACCCTAATATTATCTTTTATTTGCCTATTCGGGAGGAAGCCTACTTGGTCCATTGAGATCCAATTCTTAAGGAAATTTTTCAGCCTCTCTGCCATTATTATTGCGAAGATCTTATAATCATTGTTTAGAAGCGAGATGGGCCTATAATTTTTAACTTCCAATGGGTCTGCTCCTTCTTTTTGTATAAGAACTATATTAGTTTTTTCCCATGACTTAGGTATTTCTGTGTTTTCTAGGATATTATTTAGGACATCTTTTAGTAGAGGACTCAATTCATCCTTAAATGTTTTGTAAAAAATGGCAGTGAAGCCATCTGGGCCTGGGGCCTTATTCGGTTTAAGTTTTCGAATTGCTTCTTCTATTTCAAATGGAGTGATATTACCATTCAGCAGATCCCTTTGTGTGTCCGTTAATTTTGGTATTTTTAAATTGCCCAGGTATTTTGAGATGTTTTCAGGTGGGATATTTATTTTTTTGTATAATTCTTGGTAGAATTGGAAGAATTGGTCCATTATATCTTTATTCGTCGTATATGTTCTTCCTTTAGCTTCTATTTTTGCAATTATCTGTTTTTGTTTTCGTTTTTTGGTTTTTATGGCCAACCATCTCCCAACCTTATTGGCATTTTGGAAATGATATACTTTAGTGAACTTCATTTGCTTCTCTATTTCTTCTGTTTGTAATAAATCCAATTGTTTTCTGAGCATTTGGGCAGTATGTACTAGTTTTTTGTCTTTTGGATTTTCCTTAAGGGAATCTTCCGTTTCCATTAACTTTTCCATTATTTCCGTGTTTTTTTTGTTTTTTTCCCTCCTTCTTATGACTTCCTGCTGTATCAGGTAGCCCCTCATGACTGCCTTCATTGCTTCCCATTGGGTTGTTTTTGCGGTTTCCTCTCCCCTATTTATTTCTAAATACTCCTCTAATAATTTCCTATTCCTCTCAATGTCTATATCTTTCCTTAGCAAATTTTCATTCAGTCTCCATCTGTATGATACATCTTCTCCTCTTATTAGGAGCTCAAGTGGACAATGGTCCGAGAAAACCCTTGGTGTTATCTCGATTTTCTTAATTTTTGTATTAAGTGAGTTACTGATCCAAGCCATATCGATTCGTGTCCACGAATCATGTCTCCCTGAGTAGAATGTGTAATCATTTATTCTATTATTATGGTGTCTCCAAGCATCTATTAGGTTTAATTCTTCTAGTTGGTGTATGAATTTTTTGGGTAATAGGCCGGTTCTATTTGTACTTCTACTTTTTTTTCCTTTGTGCTGGGATTTATCTTGTGACCCATCAACTACCCCATTAAAGTCGCCAATAAGAATTAATTCATCATATTCTGTTTTATTTATCTCTTTGACCAACTCTTTCATAAATTTAATTTTTGGCCCATTTGGGCAATAGATGTTACACACTAAAACCAATTGATTTTTAATTTTAATTGTTATTCCCAAATATCTTCCTTCAGTGTCTCTGAATAATTGCTTTGGACTTAACCACTCTTTAACGTAGGTCACGACTCCTCTTTTTTTTTCCTTGAAAGAGGCTTGGAATGTTTTCCCTAGTTTATCTTGGGTCAGGTGTTTTACGTGCCTGTCGGCTATATGGGTCTCTTGTAGAGCTATTAAATCATAATTTTTTTGCTTTAGGAAGTTAAAGAGTTTTTTCTTCTTGCTGGGCGAATTTAGCCCGTTGATATTATTAGAGTATATTCTAACATTTTTCTTGTTCATCGTTGCTTTCCGGCATTTCCCACTGAAGCAGCTCTTGCGGTACCACCAGTTGGTAGTTCTCGGGTGAGAACTCTCTCAACCTTTTCTGCTCTCTTGCTTCTTCATCTTCCAGTGGGTCCCTTGTCCATTTAAATACACTTCTCCCTCCTTCATTTTTCTCGTCTTCCTTTTCTCTGTCCGTATTGGGGGCATTTTTCCCTTCTTTTGGGTCCTCTCTCTTTGGATTGTTGTGGAACTTCCTCTGCTTAGGCTCCGATGCACTGTCTTTCATGTGCGAGTGATAGAAGGCCTGGGCGCTCTCTTCGGAGTTCAGCCAATATTTTTTCCCATTCAACGTGACCGTTATCCCCTCTGTTTTTTCCCACCGAAACCTTATTTTTCTCTTTATTAGTTGTTCTGTGAGGAAGTAGAATTTCCTTCGCTTCGCGAGGATTTGTTGAGGGATTTCCTTCATGATCGTTATTTTTTGGTCTTTGAAAAATAGTGATTTTTTCGTATTTTCTTTAAGGATTTCGTCCCGCGTACTCTTACGGCAGAAACTCACCACCACATCCCGAGGGGTCTTGTGTTTTTTTGCGTATCCTGTCGGCACCCTATAAGCCCGGTCGACATCCTGCCCAATAGTCTCCGTGCTCACCTCAAGTAGTTCTGCAAAAAGTTCTATTAAATTTTGCTTCACATTTTCATCCTTTAGTTCCTGCAGGTTTCGTATTCTGAGTTGGAATTCTGACTCTCTGAATTCCAATCTTTCCATTTGTTGTTGTAATTTTAATGTGAGCGTTTCAACTTTAGAAATTTTGGTTTCCATTTTCCCTTGGGTTTTGGCTATTCTCTGGTTCTCTAATTTCATCTTGTCCACGTCCTCTTTAATTTTGCAGATGTCTTCCTTCAATTCTTTCTTCATATTTTGTATTTCAGTCTTTAGTTCTTTATGTTGTTCTTCATGTTTAGTTGAGAGCTTTTTAATTTCAGCTAAAATGTTGTCTAATACGGAGTCCTCTGCAGATTGGTCTTTCTTCGTTTGTCCTTCTGCTGTGGGGTCTAACTTACAGAGAGAGTCTCTCCTCGCTTGACCCTTGGTTGCCTGTAAGTTTTTCCCCTTCGTGCTTTGCGTGGCCATCTTTATTTTTACAAGCTATTTTTCTACGAGTTGGTGTTCAGCTTTGTCTTCTTATTATCCTTAATCCTTGAACAATCTGACAGCGTTATTCTTAATTATTATTAGTTTGGATAGTTGGGTTCCTTACCTTTTTCCTCCTTTTCGCCTTCCTTCCGTGCACTTTTCTCCGCTCTTGCCCTTCTATTGCCGCTCTGCCGTTTGAACTTTCTTCTTTCCTGTACTTTCCTGGTCCTGTTTACCTTCCTGTTCCTTAGGTATCTCCTTAGGGGAGGCGCTCTTCGCTGTGACGCAATTTGCGCCTATTCCCCCTTCCTGCTTCCTTGTTATTCTCAGACACTCGCTTCTCGCGAGGTTTACTTTAATCTCGTCCCTGGGCTCCCACTTCTCGCGGGAGCTCCTCTGAGATCTTAATGCTTGCCGACGAAATCCCGGACTATCTCGCGATTGCTTGGAGTCCGATCCTGCGGCTTGCTTCCTATTTGTTTACTGTTCCGTCGCGTGGGTGGAGGCAGGTCCTTCCAAGGACGAGTTTGAATGTCCTCCGATAAGACTGGACTTTCCGCCTGTCTTCTGTCCCTCTCTCTGCGCGTTTTCAAGGTCAGAGTGGTGTGGAGTCCAGAAAAGCGAACGTTATGGGTCTTTTAGGAGAGGGGGAGGGAGCGGGGTCTCCGAGTGTCTATGTACACAGTTTCACAGTATTTTCCAATGTTTCTCTTCTCTTCTCTTTACCCCTTTTGGGGCCGTATTGTGCTTTCCTTTTCTTTTCTTTTGGGATCGTATTCACCCCAGCCCGCTATACCTCTGGCCTCCGAACTC